>NC_053437.1:41042916-41272206 GCF_007990345.1 Gossypium hirsutum
AGGGAGGAAATGAGATTTTGTTTGTCTTCAACAATTGGTTGGTAAATAAGTGTTAAATGTGAGAAAATTTCGTTTGGGTAATTGAAATAAATAATTAGAGGCTTGATTATCAAAAGGTTTCCGTTTGATATCATTTTTATAAGCATAATTAGTTCAATTTGATAATAAGGTATGAGGTGATAAGTAAAATTTTCATGGTGGTTTAGGTTTAATGACATTCGGCTATGGATTAAAAGTGTTAGCTAATTCGGCATAAGAGTATAAATGTTAATCACTTTATATTTGAAGCCTTGAAGAATAGGTTGTGGAATATTAAAGTGTTGAAGGTTAAATCTTTAAGCTTGGTTAATTTGGACATTCGGCTATTCTTATGACATTAGATACAAGGGTATGAAAGGTTATATATATATATATAAGTTTAATTTATTCATGGTAACTTGGCATGTGGATTGGATATATGTTAGTTAATACATGCATTTGGAAGTGATGTGTTTAATAATTAGGTATACGGTTTGGTTTCATTATTGAGTATAAGGGTTAAGTGTTTTAAATTGCCTTTGATGTATACATGTTTATATTGAAATATTAAGGCTATGATAGCCAATTGAGGGTTTCGGCCAAAATATTCAAATAGATTGGTGTGAATGTTTGAGTGATGAATTTGACTCTTGTGTCGAGTTGGAATGATATGTGTATTTTTATAAATAACTAGCAAGGTAATTAAACTAGTTGATTTATTTATTTAAGCTCAAGAACCTAAAGGAGAGGCGTCCAACAAGGGGAAATCGAAGGTCATCGAGTAGCCGACTCGGAATTATTTTACCCAACATAAAGTAAGTCATTAAGCATGTAGTTGGTATTATTTCAAATGGTCATAATGTTTATGTATTGATGCTGAATGGAATGAATAAATATACATATATATATGCATGTACGTATGGGATGATGAAATTGTTGAATGAAAAGAAAAGAGGTAAGATGTACTGAGTTGTTGATCTCGGCACTAAACGTGCGGGTATAACCATTTATGACCATGAGATTGGTGCTAAGTGCGCGGGATTAAATTGTACAGCACTAAGTGTGCGATTTGACTATGTTGCACTAAGTGTGCGAAATGAATATGATGCACTAAGTGTGCGAATTGACCATGCGGCACTAAGTGTGCGAGTTTGACTATGTAGCACTAAGTGTGCGATTTGATTACGTACCACTAAGTGTGCGAGTTGATTATATAGCACTGAGTGTGCGGACTCAATATACATTCATGAATCATTATGGACACTATGTGTGCGACACTATTGAGTCGATCGCGGACAGCGGATCGGGTAAGTGTCTTGAGTACATGGCTAATAGGTGCTATGCTTATACTTGGTGTTGAGCTCGGTAAGTTTGAACCTATGTGACAAATATACTTGAAGTCACGTACATAAAATTTATCGTAGGATGGGTGAAAGGCCGTTTAGTCGTTTGATTGTAACGAAAATAAATTGATTTATGAAAATGCTTCAATGTCCTATTGATGAGTATATGGAATGTGAATGCATGAATTGATATGAAACTGAATCGATAGGTTGGAGGAACAATGGTATGGTTCGGTATGGATGGAGTAAATTGTCTCGTTCCATTTTGTTTCCTCTTGTGATAATGTTATTGATGGATGGTAGTGCATTGCTTATGACTTACTGAGTTATAAACTCACTCGGTGTTTCCTTGTCACCCATTATAGGTTGCTTGGACTCATCTATTTTTGCGGGGTCAGGCCGTCATCGAAGTCATCACACCGGATAGCAAGTTTTGGTACTTTCTTCTTAGTTGGCTTAGAAGAACATTTTGGCATGTATAAGCTATTACATTGTGTTTGAACTTTGGCATGTAAACTTTAAGCCATGCGAAAATGGCACGAATGTTCGATTGAGTTGGATCAAGGGTAGGCATGAAATGGACCTAGTTACTTTCGTAACAGATGCTGGCAGCAGCAGTGTCATGAGATTGAAAAATCACTAAAAATAGTAGGAGTGGAATTAATTGATGAATAAATTATGTAATCGAAGCTCGATGAGTCTGTTTTCATGAGGAAGTAACGATAAGATTCTATGGGCAGTATATTAAGAGATAATCAGATTTTTGTGGGACAGGGCCAGAACGGTTTCTGGATTCCCTGCTCCGACTTTTGAAATTCATTATAAATTAACCAGAGATAATTAGGGGTCGTACCATATATGTACAGATTCCTCTCTGAGTCTAGTTTTCATAGAAACAAACGGCATCAGTATTGAAGCCCCGTGCAGGGAGATATCCAAGTCGTAATGGGCAAAGGTCAGTGTAGTCGACCCCTGCAACATGGGAGACTTTGACTAATAAACTGTACTAATTGGCCCGACCAAAAATTCTATAAAAAAATACATAGATGGGCACATGAGTCTAGTTTCTGAGAAAAATCACGAAACTGATTTTCGAGTTACGAAACTCAAGATATGATTTTTAAAACGACTAGTACACAGATTGGGCAGTGTCTGGAAAATAAATTTTATAAGGGGTTAAAGTCAGTTAACACCTCGTGTTCGACTCCGGTGTCGGTTTCGGGTTCGGGGTGTTACACATTTCATAAATCAACACATATGTACTTATCGAAATTCTACTCACTCCCGCTGCGTATTTGCATTATTAGCATATCATTATCAATGTCATTTGGCATGTATATCATGCTCACAACACAACACAATTCACAATAGTTACCACACATGTCTCGTATCACAATATAGCATCATAATAATCCATCCACAATTATTCACATAATCACATATTTTGCCAAAATAAAGCAAGGGAAGTAGAAAGCTTACACTCAAAACTTAGGATAGGGGTTTAGGCTATTCCTAATCTCCCAATTAACACTATGACCCATGTCTACAAGTAGCGATTCCAAACACTCACCGATCACACTTTCGTCTAATTGTCAAAAGCTTAAACTAGCTTTTCCTTGCCTTTCACCTTGCTCGTAGGAGGCCCCAACGGTTTCGGTGCTTCACACATGATAACCACACAATTAATTAGTAGCCAATGACTCACCTAAACCAACCAAAAATGCAAGTTTAAACTATATTCCTCATGAAACTAAAATTTTGACTAACAAACTTGAAACTCAAATATTTTAATTTTTACTCATTCCCTTTGCCTATAATTGATTCCAATCATCTAATTATACATCTAAGAACAATTCCTAACCTTCAAACTACTCAAAATTATACCTTCAAACTAAAACGTTGGAATTCTTTAATGAAACTTTAAGGAATGTTTAGAAACATTATAATCACATCAAAACTAATGGGAAAATGCTTTGAAACCTTGTTTTTATTTAAAATCCCAAAATCCACCATTAACGATCCAATTTTTGGCTTTTATTCAAAACTTACAATTTAATGACTAAAAACTCTGTTTTAAAGACCAGATAACATCTAAAACTAATAAGAAAATTAGTTATTTACCTTAGTTGACGAAGAATCGGGAGTTTGATTGAAAATCTAAAAAAAATCGAAAGTTAAGAGATGATAAAATCAATGGTGTTTTTAGGTGTTTTTCTTAAAATTTTATAGATGTTTATTGATTGGGTGATGATAGAAATCAAAGGAATTAAGATTTATAAAATAAAATCGAATGGGAGAAGCTTGAGAGAGCAAGGGACGAAAACAAAAATATAAATAAGAAACTAAGGTGGGTTTTATAAAGATGGAGGGGAAAGAAGGGTATTTTTAAAACTTTGGTAAAATTGTTTTTTAACTACTCCTAAATTGAACCCTTTTACAAAATAGTCTTTATTCAAAATTAAAGCTCTTTTGAAATTGATTTTCAAAAATTTATCTAACTTCCTAAAAGCCACAAAAGAAGACATTTTCGGTTTACCATGCTACGAAATTTTGAACACATGTGAGCTAAAATTCTTATTTTACCCTCGAAACTCCTAGGCTCAATTTTAGGGTGTGACAAAACAGGTTTGAAAAGAAGATATCAATATATGTGACTATTAGATTAAATGCACAAAACCTAAAGTTGATCCAAGATGATGAGTGACAATCCAATGCTTAAAATTCAAAATTTTTAATCTGGACTCATTCATAACTTACAACCAAAACACTCCTCAGTGTTTTGATCATTTGTTGAGCTCCAAGACTACATTTTTGTTGTACTTTATATCATCGAAAAGGGAATTTTAAGATTTATTCAAGTATTGGAACAATAATACCAAAATGAAGTAGGAAGAAATCCAAAAGTAAAGAGAAATTTAAAAGTTTGATATAGATGGACAATTTTGACGTATTTTCATGTTTTCATCATACCTCCTAACATACTTGGTTTTGGAGCTGAAATTTCTATAGTTAATGTGTAATATGCAAATCTTCAATCTTATTTCTTGTACTTTCCCATTGGGAGATGTTAACTTGGACAAAAGAAGTCATCAATTAACATGTGAAAAATGACTCCACAAGATGACAAAGAAGTGGACTTAGCAATTTATTATTAGCAAGTCCTTTGCACTGTCATTTTTCTCTTTACAACCTCTATAAATGACATTTGGTTTCAAAATAGCATCTTGAAGTTGAGATCAATATCACTTTCTTGTTAATGTCTGTTTGTTTCTTTATTCTTGTAAAATCTCAAGTTTTTTTTTAATATATAATATGTCTTTTTTATCTAAGTTTGATTTGTTTAATTTTGTTATTTTATTCTAAGTTTTCAATGCTGGGGTGAAAGGGTGAAACTCTTTTCAAATATTAAGGTAAATTTCATACACATCATTTGAGTTAAAATTAATTATCAATCACAAGTCATAATCATACTTGTAAAGTAATATCTTTTATTTGTTATAGATAATAGATGTCATAATCAATGCTTGGATAAATTAACATTGATTTGTTGTAGACATATAAAAATTGGCATAATAAATATTTGAAATCTTTTTTATATGTATTGAAGTTATCAAGTGATTATAATATCATATATTATATTTTTGAACTGAACTTAAACATTGAACTTTCATATTGCATCATCCTTTGCTTATGGATTCATTTGCTAAACTCTTTGACTTATTAGACAATCATATTGAACACTCATTTAATGGACATACATTTGCTCATGGATTCATATGCTTTATTATTAGACTTAAATTATTAGATTATCTTACTGGGACCTCCATTTTTTGTGGATTCTAATTGAGTAATAATATTGAGTACTAAAATTTAATCTTAATATGGTACCAAGAGTGGATTCTCTAACATTGGCATATTTTCTTCCAAGAATTAGTGTTTTTTTAGTTAATTCTTTTTGTTGAAATTTATCTTTATTTCTAGTGTTTTTGCTTCTATTTTTATTTTTGACACTCATTTCAAAGTCAAGTGTTAAATATATGTTCTAGCATAATACTTGTAATTTTGTAAGTTTTAATCAACATACTTGTGGATCGACCTCAGACTGCCGAAAACTTATTACTTGAATATAATGTGCAGTTGAGTTGTAAATCTAGAAAGTGTCTGTGAACAGAAATTGTTTGTCAATGGGCTTACTTGCTTGAAAAGCTAAACTCGAAGAAGCCAAGGAAAAATGAAAGTATACTACGCACAAACAACAGATTAAGTGCAAAATTTCCACTAGCGGCCAATTGTGAATGTCAAAATATTTGATTCATATGCATGGCTTAATTCTCAAACTTATTGAGCTCAAAAACAATACTTTGAATCAACAAGAAAATGGCAGCTCTGAATCGATGGCAACTCTCATCAAAACATGTATGTCATGCCCTCTTGCAAGATATTCATGTGAGGTACACTCATATTTGCTGCACCAACTCGACAGTTTCTCCGCAAGAACATGTAGAAGTAGTTTATGATGAGTTTCTTGAGGAAAAGGGAGTTCTTTTTCGCCCTTCACATCTCCATGTGCCAAGAAATAAGTAAATCCTGAATCTATTGCTTGTCGCAGTGCTGATAGCTCATATTCCAAGCCTGGGTACGGTAATGATGCCGGTGCTTCTTCTAATATACAACTTCCTGCTTCTTCCGATCTTCTATCACGTATCAATGGGATTTTAAGATCCTTGTTACCAGGAACATCCCTGTTTCTGTGATCCCTTGAGCTCACAAAAACACTATTGATACCCATCTCGTGCAACCTGCTTTCCAATGCCAGATCTTGAGCTTCTTTCCGCAATAAATTTTCTAGGCTTTGAACAAGAAGTTGTTCAAATGCATGGTGATCCTCCTTTCGGACATCTTTGTAACCATATCGAGCAATATACCTGAAAATATGGTAGTCTTTCAGGCCAACTCTACGGAAAAGAAACCTCTCGTCCTGGGGTACCACAGGAACAGGTACATATTTGATGCATACAAAAGTGATAGTAGAATGGATGGTAGGTAAGCTAAGTAGAAACTACCCAAAAATTGAAGGAATGACATGGACAAGCTCGTTGTATAACAAACCGATCCCTGGAACTCTCACTGTCCCAAGCGTGGAGCCAAGTTCAATCATGAAATCCATGGATATTTTCTCTCTGACCTCACTCTGGTACTTCAACACACTGCCATAGTGCCAAATGTACATGATAGTGAGAAAGAAAGTAGCAAAAACAAGTGGAAGCCAACCTCCCTCCATGACCTTCGATAGAACAGCAGAGAAGTAGATTAGCTCTATCGACCCGAGTAAGAGTGGAAAACACAAAGCCATAAGCAAATTGCTCTGCCATATCAGAAGCATTACAAGTGTCACCAAGGCAGTTGTGACCAGCATAACAACTTCAACTATGCCTGAAAAAACAATTAAACGAGCATTAGAGTGAAGAATATGCTAGCAAAAGCAGCACTAGAATATTTTGAATAAACGAAAGGAAAACTGTGGTGAGAAAAGTTGCTAACCATAGGCATTGGTGATATCTGTTGTGCTGCGAAAGATGGAAACAACAATTACACACATTATCATTAAGAACCAATTTATCACACGGATGTAAATTTGGCCCATCTGTCTCCTGGAGGTGTGAATTATCTTCAGTCGTGGGAAGCATCCAAGAGCCATAGACTGCTTCACACATGAAATGTAGCAGATATGCTGGCAATCATGGCAGCAACGGTGGCTACCATGAAAACTGGCCAGAAAAGGCTATCTGGTTGTTAAATAAGAAGCAGAATAAAAGGTGTCAAAGTTGCACCTAATGAAAATTAAATTTTCTTTATTATAATAAAAAGATAAGCAGCGTGCCGGAAACTGTAACCTGGCACAGAATCGTAGAAAATTCTGGCTGAAGTTTCAGGGTATTTCATTAGATACGCGACCTGGCCCATATATGCCAAGAGAAGACAAGGAAACACAACAAAAGTGAATGCAATCAGGCAATACGAATTACTCATAAAAAAGAGGCATGCGGTAAATGGAAATCCAAGGTGATTTTTCAAGGAATTAATGGAAGAGGCAACCTGGATGGATGGTACAGGGAAATGCCCTAAATCAGCAAACATTGCTTGGGCTTCTGTAACGACGTAGAAACCCGTTATGACACATAAAGGGATGTATACTTGTTTCGACAACTTCACATCAAGAAACTACTCATCTAAACATTAAATACAAGTATTAAAGCTATACTTTTCCGGGTTCTAAAATGTACAAGTATTAAAGCTATTGGGCTATGGCATTATGAGTCTATGCTGTCAGAATCTGCTATATAAAAGCATACCATACCTGTAATGCACAAAACGCAACCTCCAAGAGAAGACCATGCATCTTTGTTGTTCTTCTTGAAGAAAAAATATATATAGGTTGGATTGAATGCCTTGACGACCATGACATCATAATTTAAGAGATTGTAAAGGCCTATAGCACCCAAAGAAAAGAACCACAAAGCAAGTGCAGGAGCAAACATGAAGCCAACTTTACTTGTTCCGAACTGTTGTATGCTGAACAATGCCATCAGGATTACAATTGAAACAAGAACCACACTGGCTGTGAAAAAATAAATAGATGAAGAAAAATAATGGCAGTTCATCTCTCTAAAACATAATTAATTTATAGGTTAAAGATATAAACATTATCAATTAGATAAGAACTACCTTATGGTACTTACTTGTATTAAAGCCTTTTATTTCACCCTGAAGACCGCTTACAGCAGACATAACTGCAACAGAGAATCATACAATCTCACATCAGTATTAACCCGGCTTACAACTTTGAAGTCATTCGATATGTCGGAAAGAATAACCACATCGGTACCATACGAGCAGGTGCAATTATGAGGAGTCCATTTTTAAGAAATAAAAAGCTTACACAAAGCAGTGGCAATCAATTCAATCAAGCAGAAAAAGAGAATCAGAAGGAAATGGTATTTTGCCTGTAAAGCTATTAAACCGACCAACAAAAACAGATGTAGTTTACAAACATTGCTAGGCTAGTAGTTATGAACTCAAGCTTGCAACTTTAAGACTATGACATCCTTACCCATGCTTTCACTGTTAACATGTCAATTATAACAAACAGTGGCTAAAAGAATGTGACCTTACAGTGTGCAAAGAGCATGTGCAGACAATGTACAGCGAACATGTTTAACATCAAGGTCCTACTTGATAACAAAGAAAAGTCTTTTGGAACTTTTACATATATATGTTTTTGAATAAAGATGCATAATTGGAGTTCTAGAAGTGAAATACATGTAAGCTAGGGACATTACACTTAAGAAAAAATTGTTAAGGTATTTATCAAAAAAAATCAAATTTCAGAAAATTTTAAGATTTAAAGTCTAGTCCAATAACAACAATAAGTTATTCCTATTTTTTTATTAAACTTCAATGATTTGCAGGTTGATTCTCCAATAAAGGATCCATAGTGTTCCATTAGTAAAGGATGACCCTTTGAGTAATAGGAGTGTTACGGTTGCCTATAAGAAGTCAAAAGGCACGAAAGATGAGAAGAAATTACAAATAAATTTATTCTAGTAATATTAGTAATACTAGATTACCTTTCCCACATCACGTGGGTGACCCTTTTTTTTTATATTTCACACTTTTAGTTATTTTACGAGGGTGAAACTTTAAAGATTCCTAAGATTTTAGGAAAAGTTTAATAAATTTATACTAGTTTGGACGTTTTCGAGAATATTAAATATGCAAGTCTAAACTATTTATCCGTCTTTTTTTTAAATTAATCTTATAGATTTTATTATATATATATATTTTTATAGCTATAGTTAATAATAGAAGGATTTTTCACTATGTTTATTCTAATTTCGTATTTTAGGATAAACTCTTTCTCCAAAAACAAAATAATCTTATGGTTAGGTTTGTGTACAAGACAAAAAGTCTAACATGTGAAAAATGGAAAGAAGACAAATAAATTTATTTTAGCAATATTCATAATTAGAGTAACCTTTTTGTCAGTATCTTATTGCATTATCTATCTACCTGATATTGTTGGGGTTAGAATACCATCCCTTATGATCATAGAAGTTCCAATCAACACCAACAGCAACAGGAAGGTCTTCGAATATGGCCTCCTTTCCAAATTCTCTTTAATGTTTAAAGCCCTTCCTAACTCTGGAGTTGGCAGTTTGAGTTTAAAACTTGATATCTTTTCATCCGCTGGCTGACGATTCGGTAGCATGTTTAACTTAGCATACCTGCAAATCAGCGAGTATAGTGCAAAGGTTCCCCCTATAATTGCATTCAGTTAAGTGTTAGGATGGATATGATATTCAACATAGCAACCAAGATTAAGGATAAGAGGAATCCTACTTTAAGCCCTTACCTTCTCCATTATTATTGGCAAATACATATTTTGCCAAGGGGATTAAGGCAATTGTGTACATCACTAGTGATAAAGCCTGTGAAAATAGAATATCGGTAATGGCAATATATCACAAAGAAATTAGAAATAGAAAAATAAAGAACACAGAGATTTTACGTGGAAACCTTTTCGGGAAAAAAACCATGGGCAGAGGAGAAGAAAATTCACTATGTCGAATTCGAATTGATTATAAGAGACATAGACTATGTCTATTTATAGGCTTGTAAAACCTTATTCTAATAGGAGTGAAACTCCTTATTCTAATCAATATCAAATAGATGGAGTTTAATAAGGTTTAAAAAAAACCTTATTCTAAAATAAAATAAAATAACTATAATTCTATAAGGATTTTACTTTTATTTTATTTTACCACTATATTTGATTTAAATAAAGATTCGGGTCACTTAATTCTAACAATCTCCACCTTGAAACAAATTCTTAATGAACAAGTTCTTCATCTCGAACTCTCAACGAACAAGTTCTCCACCTCTTCCATAAAACCCCTTAAGGGTTTAACTTCAATAATGAACACCAACCAAGTCTAAGCAATGCTCAAACTTGGTTATAGGAAGTGACTTAGTCATCATATCTGCAGGATTTTCATGAGCACTAATTTTACTCACAACAATATCACCACGAGCGATAATATCACGAACAAAATGATATCGAACATCAATGTGTTTTGTTCTCTCATGAAACATTTGATCTTTTGTAAGAAAGATGGCACTCTGATTATCACAAAATATTGTATTGATTTGAAGGTCTTCATTGAGTTCACCAAAGAGTCCTTTCAACCAAATAGCTTCTTTACAAGCCTCAGTAATCGCCATATACTCAGCTTCAGTGGTAGACAAAGCAACTGTAGTTTGGAAAGTGGCTTTCCAACTGATTGCACAACCTCCGATGGTAAAGACATAACCTGTGAGTGTGACAGCCCAAAATTGACCCTAGTCGGGAAGTGGTTTCGGGACCGCTAAACCGAGTCACCGAAATGTTCGAATGTGATATTTATTGTCTAGAATATGTAATTATGAATGTGTGAAAATTTCAAGCTTCGATTTAGTCGATTGCATGTGAGTTTTAGTAAATAGGACTTATGTGAGAAAATTTTGAAATGTGATAGGTCAAAGCATAAGGACCTATTAGTGCATGTTGAAAAAGGGGGGACTTGCATGTCCATTTCCCCCCCTATTAGTAGTGGCCGGCCATGACAAGTATGGTAGACCAAGTGTGATGGGCAAGACATGTCATAGACATGTTGTGTTGGTGCATCATGGGTGGAAATAATAAAATAATGAGCATGGTAATTAAATAATGAAAGGGAGGAGTGATAAAAAAAAAGAATGGTCTCATCCATGCCCCCCCATTACCGTGAGTTAAAGAAAAGAAATGAAAAATTTTGTTCATCCTTTTTCATCTTCTTTTGGCCGAAAATTCTAAGGAAGGAGGAAGGAGTTCTTGCTTCATGTTTGGTTTGGAAGAGGATTAGGAGGAGGTTTGGCCATACTTGTATCTAGATCAAGGTATGTTTGAGGTTGTGCCATGAGATTCATGCATGTTTTTAGTTGCTAGCTTGAGTTCTAATTAGCCCATGGTTCAAATCTTTACTATGTCATGGGGATGATATTCGGCCTAGGTGGATTTTGTGTTAATGCCATTGCATGCTAAATATGAAGCTTGTTAATGATGCATGTGATGGTGGATTGATGATTCTTGAATCTTCTTTTTAGCATTTTTGAGTGAGCACATATGTGCATTAGTTGCTAGATGGAGAAGAATCGGCTAGCAAGTTGTGTGCTAAGGCCGAATATAATTTTTGTATATTAATGAGTAATGCATGTGTTAAATTGATGGAAAGGGAGAAGATGCTTTACTAGTGTATATATGTGTGTATTAGCCAAGTTTTGAACTTGAAACAAAATGGTGTTTAGTCAATACAAGTGACCATACTTGTAGAATGTATTAAGTGTCGCAATCGGCCCCAACATAGACATGCATATTCGGCCATAGGAAGGAGATTGGTGTTGCATGTATTCGGTTAGAGGCAAGCATATTGATGCTTCTGTCTTGGCTTAGAAAATTCGGCCAAGGGGGAAAATTAGCTAAAATGTTGAGTTTGATTCATGATTCCGTACATATGTGACTTTAATGTCTAATGTATAAATATGGGCTAAGTGCCTTGTGTTCCACTTTTCGATGCTCAAATGATTAAATCAATTTATTTGTTTAATTAAGCTCAAGAGCAAAGGGGAACTAAATCCGATAAAGGGAAGGAAAAAGTGGTCGAATAGCTATCGGAATCGTTCGACAACATCCGAGGTAAGTTCTTGAGTAAAAGAGTTTAAATTATGATTTGATTAGATCATGTTTTAAGCAAATCAAAATCATGCTCTTTGTATGTGGCTATTGAGCCGAAATTGCAAGAATGATAAGTGTCTTGTGTTCGAGTTTTGCTAACAAAAATGAAATACGAATGTGTCATGATTTATTGTTAAATGTGCATGGTTATTTGAATGATGTCCGTGCTAAGTCCCGAAGGCTTTGTGCTAAGTGACCATATCCGGACTAAGATCCGAAGGCATTTGTGCGAGAAACTAATTCCGGGCTAAGCCCGATGGCATTTGTGCGAGTTACTAAATCCGGGTTAAGTCCCGAAGGCATTTGTGCGAGTTACTATAACCGGGCTATGTCCTGAAGGCATTTGAACGAGTAGCTATATCCGGTTAAATTCCGAAGGTACGTGATTTGGGAATGAATGATCTTGCTGTAAAAATTTTAGTTAATACGCTTGAAACATCCCAACATTAAGGTATGTTTCGTATGTGCTTTGAATTAGTTGAGCCCTTACAAATAAGTATTCGCTCAGTTGATAAATGAGCTACCGGCCTTTGGCTAAGTTGATCTTTGTGTATGAATAAAAGGGTTGGTAATGTGAAGTAAGTATGATATTGAAAAATTGTGCATATGAAATTATCCGTTTAGCTACATGAATGCTATACTTTTGTTGTGCTGGAATCCCTTACTCAAAACTTACTAAGCATAAATTGCTTAATCCGTCTCCTTGATTCTCTGTTTTATAGATTTTGGTTCTCCAGCTATCGGACTCGGGATTTTGAAGTCGAAGTCGCCCACACTATCAAAGCCCCCTTTTGGTACAATTTTGGTTGAACTTCGAAATGGCATGTATAGGACTACCCTTTTTGTTGGGGGTCATGGACCCTTTGGACTTGTATAATTTTGGATAGCCATGCGAAAATGGCTTATATATGTTTGAGTATAATGTTATAATCATTTGGTATGGACATGGTTATTGAGAGGTGTGGATATGCTTAACAAGGATTGGCCATCGGAATGGTTAATCACTATCATAATTTGTGCTATTTATGCTAAAAGGGCTAGTTGAATCATGGAAACTATGAAATAGGTAAAGTCTACCTTAAAGGCAGATGCTGACAGCAGCAGTGATGTAGATTTGGAAAATCACTAAAAATAGTAGGAATGGAATTAAATAGTTAATAAATTATGTAAACGAACCTTGATGAATCTATTTTCATAGGAAAGTAACAAAACGATCATATGGACAGTATGTTAAGAGATATTCAGGTTCTCGTAAGACAGGGCTAGAACGGTTTCTGGATTCCCTGTTTCGACTTTGGAAATTCATTATAAATTAACCGGACATAATTAGGAGTCATGCCATATATGTATAGATTCCTCTTTGAGTCTAGTTTCTATAGAAACAAATGAAATCAGTATTGAAGCCCTGTACAGGGAGATATCCAAGTCGTAATGTGCAAAGGTCAGTGTAGTCGATCCCTGTAACATGGGAGACTTTGACTAATAAACTGTACTAATTATCCCAACCAAAAATTCTAGAAAAAAATATGTATATGGGCATATTAGTCTAGTTTCAGGGAAAATTTACGGAACTGGATTCCGAGTTTTTTAACTCAAGATATGATTTTTAAAGCGACTAGTATGCAGATTGGCAGTGTCTGGGAAATTTTTTTTATAAGTGGTTTAAGGTCTGTTAACACCTCGTGTTCGACTCCGGTGACGGTCTCGGGTTTGGGGTGTTACATTTGATTGGTATCAGAGCTACGGTTTAGTCGATTCTAGGACTACCGTAATGCGTTGGGTCTAGCTATACATGCCATTTTATGTGATCAATTGATAGTGTGGTGATTTCTGACATTTGCAAATGTGTTTATTTATAGTAATGGATCCCGATCCCGACCGAGCGGTAGCTGATGATCTTGGGAGTGTAGCGTCCGCTCCCGCACAAGGGACAGCACTGGCGGACTCTCAACCTAATGCTAGTAACCCGAATGATGAAGCTAGACAAGCTTTCTATAGCGTGATGAATGATTGGTTCAACCAATACATTCGAACTAATACGGCTGTTCCACAACCTCCATTCCCGACTAATACCACCCCCGCACCTACAATACCTCCGGAAACTGACCAAATAAGGTCAAATAAGCCCCCAGTTGACAGAATCCGAAAACATGGGGCTACTGAATTTAAAGCTACGGATAGCGACGATGCCGAGCAAGCTGAATTTTGGTTGGACAACACTATCCGGGTACTCGATGAGCTATCTTGTACACCCGATGAACGCCTAAAGTGTACTATCTCCTTGCTACGCGATTCTGCCTACTATTGGTGGAGTACTCTGACTTCTGTTGTGCCCCGAGAGCAAGTAACTTGGGAGTTTTTCCAAACTGAGTTTCGGAAAAAGTATATCAGTCAGAGATTTGTTGATCAAAAACGGAAGGAATTTCTTGAGCTTAAGCAAGGTTCTATGTCAATTACTGATTACGAGGAAAAATTTGTTAGACTTAGTAGGTATGCTCGGGAATGTGTTTCGTCCGAGGCTATCATGTGTAAACGCTTCGAGGATGGGCTGAATGAAGATATAAAAATGTTCGTGGGCATTCTTGAAATACGAGAGTTCGTAGTACTTGTCGAGCGAGCTTGTAAAGCCGAAGAGCTTAGAAAAGAAAAACAAAAAGTTGATGTGGGAACTAGAGAGTTTCGTAAAAGATCCTCGGGAAAGTCTCTTCAACAGGCATCGAAGAAATTTCGAGATGATGTGGGCCGGTCTAGAGGCACTTCGGGCCTTTTTAGATGAGATCGTGATCGACCCCCTGTGGGTACACGAGGCACTTCGGTCGCCAGTGTTGGGAATGAACGTCGAGATAGAACGGAATGTCGATATTGCGGTAAATGGCATTTGGGGAGTTGTAGATTCCCTGACCGCTCCTGTTACAAGTGCGGATCAGTTGACCACTTCATTAAAGATTGCCCGAGGTTGTCTGAACAGAATGTAAATCAGAGTGGGAAACCGGGTGCTATCACTGCTCGAGGTAGACCATCTAGAAATACGGGCAATGCTAGCGGTGGTCAGAGAGGATCTAGAGATGCTACGACCAGATCCGAGGCTCGTGCGCCTGCTAGAGCTTATGCTATACGTGCCCGCGAGGATGCTTCTTCGCCTGATGTTATTACCGGTACTTTTACTCTCTTTGATACTAATGTAATTGCTTTGATTGACCCCGGTTCTACTCATTCTTACATATGTGAAACCTTAGCATCCAGTAAGACTTTACCTATTGAGGCTACTGAGTTCGTAATTCGGGTGTCAAATCCCTTGGGTCGCTACGTGCTTGTCGACAAAGTGTGTAAGAAATGTCCCCTAGTAATTCGAGGTTCCTGTTTTCCGGCGGACTTGATGCTTTTGTCGTTTGATGAATTTGATGTTATTCTTGGTTTGGATTGGTTGACCGCGCATGATGCGGTTGTGAATTGCAAAAGCAAGACTATTGATTTGAGGTGCGCAAATAACGAGATAATCCGAGTTAAGTCTACGGACTTAAAGGGGTTGCCAACTGTAATATCCTCAATGTTGGCCCAGAAATATGTAAGAAAAGGGTGCGAAGCATACCTTGCGTATGTACTTGATGACAAAGAATTAGAAAAGAAACCCGAATCTGTGCCGGTGGTTTGTGAATACCCGGATGTTTTTCCTGAAGAATTACTATGTTTACCACCTGTTCGGGAGATAGAGTTTGGTATTGAGCTTGTACCTGGGACTACGCCGATTTCGATAGCTCCGTATCGTATGGCACCAACCGAGTTAAAAGAGTTGAAAGCTCAGTTGCAAGAATTGACGGATAGAGGTTTTGCTCGACCAAGTTTCTCACCTTGGGGTGCACCAGTATTGTTCGTGAAAAAGAAGGACGGAACCATGAGGTTGTGCATTGACTATCGTCAACTGAATAAAGTGACAATAAAGAACAAATATCCGTTACCGCGTATCGATGATTTGTTCGACCGACTGAAGGGAGCCTCAGTGTTCTCAAAAATAGATTTGAGATCGGGCTATTATCAGTTGCGAATTCGAGATTCGGACATACCCAAAACTGCCTTCAGAACGAGATATGGTCACTACGAATTCTTAGTGATGCCGTTTGGGCTCACTAATGCCCCTGCGGTATTTATGGATTTGATGGATCAGATCTTCAGACCATATTTGGATCGGTTCGTAGTTGTGTTCATTGATGACATCTTGGTCTATTCAAGAGATGAGACCGAACATGCTGAGCACCTGAGATTAGTGTTGCAAATTTTGCGGGATAAGCAGTTATATGCTAAGTTCAGTAAGTGTGAGTTCTGGTTAAGAGAGGTTAGCTTCTTGGGTCACGTGGTATCCGCATCGGGTATTCGAGTTGACCCGAGCAAAATTTCAGCCATACTTAACTGGAAGCCTCCAAGAAATATTACCGAAGTTCAGAGCTTCTTGGGGCTCGCCGGTTATTACCGACGATTTGTAAAAGGTTTCTCGATGATAGCCACACCAATGACGAAGCTACTTCAAAAGGATGTTAAGTTCGAATGGACGGAGAAATGTCAGAAAAGTTTCGATCAACTGAAAACTTATTTGACTGAAGCTCCAATTTTAGTACAACCCGAATCAGGCAAAGAGTTTGTCATTTATAGTGACGCATCCCTACTTGGGTTGGGTTGCGTATTGATGCAAGAAGGTCGAGTGGTGGCCTATGCGTCGAGACAATTAAAGCCACATGAGAAAAATTATCCGACCCATGATCTTGAACTAGCTGCCATCGTATTTGCTTTAAAAATATGGCGACATTACTTATTTGGTGAAAAGTGCCATGTATTTTCGGATCACAAAAGTCTCAAATATTTGATGACTTAAAGAGACTTAAATCTGCGACAAAGACGTTGGCTTGAGTTGTTGAAAGATTACGAGCTTGTCATTGATTACCACCCGGGAAAGGCTAATATGGTTGCGGACGCCTTAAGCCGGAAATCATTGTTTGCTTTACGAGCGATGAATGTGCACTTGTCTGTTCTACCCGACAATGTGTTAGTAGCTGAATTAAAAGCCAAACCATTATTGATTCATCAAATTCGTGAAGCCCAGAAAGTTGATGATGAATTGGTTGCAAAACGGGCTGAGTGTGTTCCGAACAAGGAATCGGAGTTTCAAATTGATGATGATGATTGTTTGAGGTTCAGAAGTCGTTTGTGTGTTCCAAGGAATTCGAAACTCATTTCGATGATTCTGAACGAAGCCCATGGTAGCCGAATGTCAATTCACCCGGGGAGTACGAAAATGTACAACGATTTGAAACGTTGGTTTTGGTCGCATGGTATGAAACGAGACATCTCTGACTTTGTTTCGAGATGTTTAATATGTCAACAAGTGAAAGCGGAACATCAAGTGCCTTCAGGATTACTTCAGCCGATCATGATACCTGAGTGGAAATGGGATCGAGTCACAATGGACTTTGTGTCCGGACTGCCATTGTCAGCAAGTAAGAAAGATGCGATTCGGGTTGTTGTCGATAGACTGACTAAGTCGGCTCACTTTATCCCCGTGCGTACGGATTTTTCATTGGATAAACTAGCTGAATTGTACGTTTCTCAGATTGTGAGATTACACGGGGTACCTATTTCTATCGTGTCGGATAGAGATCCGAGATTCACCTCACGATTTTGGAAGAAATTGCAAGAAGCTTTGGGTACCAAGCTGCATTTTAGCACTGCTTTTCACCCCCAAACCGATGGTCAATCCGAGCGGATAATTCAAATACTTGAGGATATGTTGAGATGTTGCATCCTCGAGTTCAGTAGTTCATGGGAACGGAATTTACCTTTGATTGAATTCGCTTACAACAATAGTTTTCAATCAAGTATTAAGATGGCACCTTACGAGGCTTTGTACGGTCGTAAATGCCGTACACCATTGTTTTGGATCGAGCTCGGTGAAAGTAAAATTTTCGGAGTTGATTTGATTAAAGATGCCGAACAGAAAGTAAAGGTAATCCGTGAAAGTCTGAAGGCAGCCACAGATCGTCAAAAATCGTATGCGGATTTGAAACGAAAAGACATTGAATATCAGGTGGGAGATAAAGTGTTTCTTAAAGTTTCGCCTTGGAAAAAGGTACTCAGATTTGGCCGTAAGGGCAAGTTGAGCCCGAGATTCATTGGGCCGTACGAAATCTCCAAACGAGTTGGTCTGGTTGCGTATAGATTGATTTTGCCCCCTGAACTTGAAAAGATTCATGATGTCTTTCATGTTTCGATGCTTCAACGTTATAGATCCGATCCGTCACATGTGATTAATCCCTCAGAAGTTGAAATTCAATCTGACTTGAGTTATGAAGAAGAACCGATTCGTATCCTAGCTCGTGAAGTGAAAGAGTTGCGAAATAAAAGGGTTCCGTTAGTAAAGGTGTCATGGCTCAAACACGGAATCGAGGAAGCTACTTGGGAAATCGAGAGCTCGATGAAAGAACGATACCCAAACCTATTTACCGGTAAGATTTTCAGGGACGAAAATTTCTTAAGTGGGGGAGAGTTGTGACAGCCCAAAATTGACCCTAGTCGGGAAGTGGTTTCGGGACCGCTAAACCGAGTCACCGAAATGTTCGAATGTGATATTTATTGTCTAGAATATGTAATTATGAATGTGTGAAAATTTCAAGCTTCGATTTAGTCGATTGCATGTGAGTTTTAGTAAATAGGACTTATGTGAGAAAATTTTGAAATGTGATAGGTCAAAGCATAAGGACCTATTAGTGCATGTTGAAAAAGGGGGGACTTGCATGTCAATTTCCCCCCCCATTAGTAGTGGCCGGCCATGACAAGTATGGTAGACCAAGTGTGATGAGCAAGACATGTCATAGACATGTTGTGTTGGTGCATCATGGGTGGAAACAATAAAATAATGAGCATGGTAATTAAATAATGAAAGGGAGGAGTGATAAAAAAAAAAGAATGGTCTCATCCATGCCCCCCATTGCCGTGAGTTAAAGAAAAGAAAAGAAATATTTTGCTCATCCTTTTTCATCTTCTTTTGGCCGAAAATTCTAAGGAAGGAGGAAGGAGTTCTTGCTTCATGTTTGGTTTGGAAGAGGATTAGGAGGAGGTTTGGCCATACTTGTATCTAGATCAAGGTATGTTTGAGGTTGTGCCATGAGATTCATGCATGTTTTTAGTTGCTAGCTTGAGTTCTAATTAGCCCATGGTTCAAATCTTTGCTATGTCATGGGGATGATATTCGGCCTAGGTGGATTTTGTGTTAATGCCATTGCATGCTAAATATGAAGCTTGTTAATGATGCATGTGATGGTGGATTGATGATTCTTGAATCTTCTTTTTAGCATTTTTGAGTGAGCACATATGTGCATTAGTTGCTAGATGGAGAAGAATCGGCTAGCAAGTTGTGTGCTAAGGCAGAATATAATTTTTGTATATTAATGAGTAATGCATCTGTTAAATTGATGGAAAGGGAGAGGATGCTTTACTAGTGTATATATGTGTGTATTAGCCAAGTTTTGAACTTGAAACAAAATGGTGTTTAGTCAATACAAGTGACCATACTTGTAGAATGTATTAAGTGTTGCAATCGGCCCCAACATAGACATGCATATTCGGCCATAGGAATGAGATTGGTGTTGCATGTATTCGGTTAGAGGCAAGCATATTGATGCTTTTGTCTTGGCTTAGAAAATTCGGCCAAGGGGGAAAATTAGCTAAAATGTTGAGTTTGATTCATGATTCCGTACATATGTGACTTTAATGTCTAATGTATAAATATGGGCTAAGTGCCTTGTGTTCCTCTTTTCGATGCTCAAATGATTAAATCAATTTATTTGTTTAATTAAGCTCAAGAGCAAAGGGGAACTAAATCCGATAAAGGGAAGGAAAAAGTGGTCGAATAGCTATCGGAATCGTTCGACAACATCCGAGGTAAGTTCTTGAGTAAAAGAGCTTAAATTATGATTTGATTAGATCATGTTTTAAGCAAATCAAAATCATGCTCTTTGTGTGTGGCTATTGAGCCGAAATTGCAAGAATGATAAGTGTCTTGTGTTCGAGTTTTGCTAACGAAAATGAAATACGAATGTGCCATGATTTATTGTTAAATGTGCATGGTTATTTGAATGATGTCCGGGCTAAGTCCCGAAGGCTTTGTGCTAAGTGACCATATCCGGACTAAGATCCGAAGGCATTTGTGCGAGATACTAATTCCGGGCTAAGCCCGAAGGCATTTGTGCGAGTTACTAAATCCGGGTTAAGTCCCGAAGGCATTTGTGCGAGTTACTATAACCGGGCTATGTCCCGAAGGCATTTGAACGAGTAGCTATATCCGGTTAAATTCCGAAGGTACGTGATTTGGGAATGAATGATCTTGCTGTAAAAATTTCAGTTAATACGCTTGAAACATCCCAACATTAAGGTATGTTTCGTATGTGCTTTGAATTAGTTGAGCCCTTACAAATAAGTATTCGCTCAGTTGATAAATGAGCTACTGGCCTTTGGCTAAGTTGATCTTTGTGTATGAATAAAAGGGTTGGTAATGTGAAGTAAGTATGATATTGAAAAATTGTGCATATGAAATTATCCGTTTAGCTACATGAATGCTATACTTTTGTTGTGCTGGAATCCCTTGCTCAAAACTTACTAAGCATAAATTGCTTACTCCGTCTCCTTGATTCTCTGTTTTATAGATTTTGGTTCTCCAGCTATCAGACTCGGGATTTTGAAGTCGAAGTCGCCCACACTATCAAAGCCCCCTTTTGGTACAATTTTGGTTGAACTTCGAAATGGCATGTATAGGACTACCCTTTTTGTTGGGGGTCATGGACCCTTTGGACTTGTATAATTTTGGATAGCCATGCGAAAATGGCTTATATATGTTTGAGTATAATGTTATAATCATTTGGTATGGATATGGTTATTGAGAGGTGTGGATATGCTTAACAAGGATTGGCCATGGGAATGGTTAATCACTATCATAATTTGTGCTATTTATGCTAAAAGGGCTAGTTGAATCATGGAAACTATGAAATAGGTAAAGTCTACCTTAAAGGCAGATGCTGACAGCAGCAGTGATGTAGATTTGGAAAATCACTAAAAATAGTAGGAATGGAATTAAATAGTGAATAAATTATGTAAATGAACCTTGATGAATATATTTTCATAGGAAAGTAACGAAACGATCATATGGACAGTATGTTAAGAGATATTCAGGTTCTCGTAAGACAGGGCCAGAACGGTTTCTGGATTCCCTGTTTCGACTTTGTAAATTCATTATAAATTAACCGGAGATAATTAGGAGTCATGCCATATATGTATAGATTCCCCTTTGAGTCTAGTTTCTATAGAAACAAATGAAATCAGTATTGAAGCCCTGTATAGGGAGATATCCAAGTCGTAATGTGCAAAGGTCAGTGTAGTCAATCCCTGTAACATAAGAGACTTTGACTAATAAACTGTACTAATTGGCTCAACCAAAAATTCTAGAAAACAATATGTAGATGGGCATATGAGTCTAGTTTCAGGGAAAATTTACAGAACTGGATTCTAAGTTTCTGAACTCAAGATATGATTTTTAAAGCGACTAGTATGCAGATTGGTAGTGTCTGGGAAATTTTTTTTATAAGTGGTTTAAAGTCTGTTAACACCTCGTGTTTGACTCTGATGACGGTCTCGGGTTCGGGGTGTTACAGTGAGAGATCTTCTGCTATCAAGGTCTCCAGCAAAATGAGCACCAACATACCCAATAATTCCATCTCTAGTTCTTCCAAACTATAAGCAAACATTAGTAGTACCTCGTAAGTATCTTAAAATCCACTGAACTGCTTTCCAATGTTCTTTACCGGGATTCGTCATGTATCTGCTAATTGTATTGACTACATATGATCAATCTGGACGTGAACAAACCATAGCATACATGAGAGATCCCACTGCACTAGAGTATGGAACATGTGACATGTACACAATCTCATTATCTGATTATGGAGACAAAAACGATGAAAGTCTGAAATGGGCTGCTAACGGAGTACTAACAGGTTTAGCATTCTGCATATTGAATCTGCAAAGAACTTTCTCAATGTACCCTTTCTGACTTACGTACAATTTACTTGCTTTTCTATCTCTGAGAATTTCCATACCAAGTATCTTCTTTGCTAGTCCCAAATCTTTCATCTCAAATTCTTTACTTAGTTGGGCTTTGACCTTTCTTATCTCTCATTTATCTTTCGCTGCTATCAACATGTCATCAACGTAAAGGAGTAGATACACAAAAGAACCATCACTGTTTTTCTTAAAGTAAACACAACTGTCAAAGCTACTTCTTTTAAAATCATGAGAAGTCATAAAGGAATCAAACCTTTTATATCACTGTTTTGGTGACTGTTTCAAACCGTAAAGGGACTTTTTCAACAAGCAAACATAGTCCTCTTTTTTTGAGACTGTAAAACCCTCTATTTGTTGCATGTAAATATCCTCCTCAAGTTCTCCATGCAAAAATGCAGTTTTTACATCTAACTGCTCTAGCTCCAAATTATACATGACCACAATACCAAGTAAAACTCGAATCGAACTATGCTTCACAATTGGGGAGAACAGATTTGCGAAGTCCACTCCTATAATTTGACTGTAACCTTTTGCAACAAGCCTTGCTTTATCTATGGGTTCTTCAACTCCTGGAGTTCCCCTGTTTCTTTTTAAACACCCATTTACAACGAACAACCCTTTTACCTTTAGGAAGTTTCACAAGATCCCATGTTTTATTTTTGTGGAGTGTTTTCATCTTCTCTTTCATAGTAAATATCCATTTTTCTGAGTCTTCACAACTAACCCCCTTAGAATAATTAGATGGCTCTTGGTTTGCATCTATATCTTCAGCCACATTTAAAGCATAAGCAACTAGATCAGGCTCAGCATACTTCTTTGGAGGTTTAATTTCTCTTCCAGTTCTATTTTTGGCGATAGAGTATTGTGGAGAAGAAGCAACTCTATTTTGAATTTTTGTACTGGCTTCAGTAATCGACTCTGTTGTAGATTCTGTATTAATCTAATGCTCCACCTGCTTTTGATTTTCTTTATTGAAAGAGTCTTTAAGAGATAAGTTAGGTAGCATAGCAGTTTCATCAAAAACAACATCTTTGCTAATCACAACTTTTCTATTTTCAGGACACCATAACTTATACCCTTTTACACCAGCTTTGTAACCAAGAAAAACACATTTAATGGATCTCGGTTCCAATTTTCCATTATCAACATGAGCATATACAGGACTACCAAAAATCTTCAAATCAGAATAGTTAGCAGGATTACCAGACCATACCTCTTGTGAAGTCTTTTTCTCAATGGCAATGAATGGAGATCGGTTGATCAAAAAACATGCAGTAGAGGCTGCTTCGGCCCAAAATGACTTTGGTACGTTGGCATTTGACAACATACATCAAACCTTCTCCATGATCATTCTGTTCATTCGTTCTGCAACATCGTTTTGCTGTGGAGTATGACGAACTGTCAAGTGTCTCACCATCCCTTCTGACTTGTACAGTTTATTAAACTCATCAGAACAGAACTCTAAGTCATTGTCAGTGCGGAGATATTTTATTTATTTTCCCGTCTGTTTTTCAATCATGTGTTTCCAAGACTTAAATGCGAAAAACACATTACTTTTCTACTTTAGGAAGAACACCCACACTTTTCTGGAAAAATCATCAATAAAAGTTAGCATATAATTAACTCCACCTCTCGAAGGTACTCTAGATGGCCCCCACAAATCAGAATGAATATACTCCAATGTTCCCTTCGTGTTATGGATTCCTCTGGTGAATCGAACTCTCTTTTGCTTCCCAAAAATGCAGTGCTCACAGAACTTCAGTTTGCAAATTCCTTGCCCATCAAGAAGTCCTCTTTTGCTCAATTCTGCCATACCATTCTCACTCATATTCATATGCCAAAGTTTAGTAATATCATCATCTGACAAGGAAGAGGATGCGACAGCTACATCACCAGTAACAGTAGAACCCTGCAAAACATATAACTTGGCAGTTTTTCTTTACCCTTTCATCACAACAAGAGAACCTTTAGAAATCTTCAAAACACCACTTTCAGCTGTGTATTTGTACCATTTTGAATCTAGAGTACTTAATGAAATTAAATTTCTCTTCAATTCTGGAACATGTCGTACGTCACTAAGTGTTCTGACAACTCCATCAAACATCTTAACTTTAATTGTTCCAACACCTGCAATTCTACATGAAGCATTATTTCCCATCAAAACAACACCTTTAGACACTATTTCGTAAGTAGTAAACCAATCCCTATTGGGACTCATGTGGAAGGTGCAACCCGAATCAAGGATCCACTCCTTGCTCGCTTTAGAATTGTTGACAAAAGTGACTAGAAGTTCACCATCGCTGTAGTCTTCTACAACATCAGCTTTACCAGAATTTTCTAGTTGTTTTTTATTTTGATTCACAGCCTCCCTTTTGATCTTGTTTTGTAGCTTATAGCACTCAGATTTAATGTGTCCTTTCTTCTTGCAGAAGTTACAAGTTTTACCTTTGTTTGAAGACTTCGATCTACCTTTAGATTTACTACGAGGATTCCGTTCATGTGTCCTTCCACGATCATCATCAGTATTTCGATCTTGTCTCCCACGAACAATAAGACTCTCTCCCTGAGAGTCAGTTTTAACCACAAGATGCTTCATCTTATCATATGAGGTTAAAGAATCATAAACCTCATCAATTGTGAGAGACTCGTGGCTATATAAAATCGTATCTCTAAAGGTTGAATAAGACGAGGGCAACAAACAAAGTAGAATCAACCCTAGATCTTCCTTATCATACTGAACCTCCATGGCCTCCAAGTTTGGGAGAATATTTTTAAACACTATTAAGTGTTCGTGCACAGATGCACCTTCCTCCAAATGATGAGCATAAAGACGCTGCTTCATATGCAGCTTGCTAGTTAGAGTTTTCGACATACATATCTATTCCAACCTCTTCCATAATCCAGCGGTGATCTTCTCCTTCATCACATCCTATAAAATTTCATTAGACAAATGTAGATGTAACTGTGTTAACGCCTTTCGATCCTTGTGCTTTTTCTCTTCCTCCGTCAATGTTGAAGGCATCTTATCTACCCCTAGTAGGGCTTCCTCTAAGTCCATCTGTGCAAGAACTCGCTGCATCTTTATCTGCCACAACTTAAATTTGGTGCTGCGATCCAATAGCAGAATTTCATACTTCAAAGACGTCATTACCGTGATTGAGATGAACAAACCGGAAGCTTGGATACCAATTTGTGAAAATAGAATATCGATAATGACAATATATTGCAAAGAAATTAGAAATAGAAAAATAAAGAACATAGAGATTTTACGTGGAAACCTTTTCAGGAAAAAAACCACAGGCAGAGGAGAAGAAAATTCATTATGTCGAATTCGAATTGATTACAAGAGAAATAGACTATGTCTATTTATAGGCTTGTAAAACCGTATTCTAATAGGAGTGAAACTCCTTATTCTAATCAATATCCAATAGATGGAGTTTAATAAGGTTTAAAAAAAACCTTATTCTAAAATAAAATAAAAGAACTATAATTCTATAGGGATTTTACTTTTATTTTATTTTACCACTGTATTTGATTTAAATAAGGATTCGGGTCACTTAATTCAAAAAAAGCCCCTAAGATATCCACATCAGATTCAATATGTACCCTGCTGAAGACATCACTGAAAACATATAAAGGGCTTGTACCCATGTCACCATACACCACCCCAAGTCCTTGGAAAGCCAATCTAAGAGTGGGCCAAGTCCAAAGGTCCTTTTTAGTTAAAATAATATATTTAGTAAGAGAATATAATTAAGCATACTAGAAGCTAAATTCCTTTGTAAAAGTAGGTACAAGTGTAGGTGTTGGAAACAAAATAAGGTCTCGAGGTCACTATCAATGGTGAAAGTTCATACATTCTCCTATGAAAAGAAAACCAACTTGTACAACATCCTAGCAATCATTTGCAAGATACTAATCATTGTCTCATTGAACTAGTAAGGGTTCAGAAACTATTTACTCTCCACATACACTATTTTCTCTACAGAAATCATATATAGGCCAAGCAGTGCCAAATCAACATGAAAAAAACTTGAGGACACTTCAATCACAGCAGTTGCTCTCTAGTATTCACAGTATTAGCTACACTTGTTTGTTTGTTTATTTTTATAGATGTTAAACATTTTGATTGGATAAACACTAAAAGTGTCAATTAGAAGTCGTTCCAAGAATCATAAGTTTCCACCAATTTCCCAATATCTAAAGCAGCTGGTTAATGATAATAACGTAACACAGAAAAAAAACCCAAAGAGCATTGACTTTGAACAGATAGAAAATAGAAAAGGCTTTATATTTATACTTGGAATATCTTGAAGGAAATAGAGACAGTGCAATTGATTACCTCAAATTGGTGAGTATGAGCAGCAGCAATCTCCATGGCTTCAACATCAAAAGAATCGACTCTCTTGGGCTTCTTGACCAGTCTCCTGTAAGATCCATATCCTTCTCTGCCAACATTTTGATCAAGCAATGGCCTCTAAGGAGACTTGGGGTCCACTTCACTATCATCCACCCACCTTGACTCACCCACACACCGCCATTGTGTGCTCTACCAGCGAGTCTCACACTTGCGCTCTCCTCAATTCGATCTTCTTCTTCTATATTTCAAAAAGAAAATCTGAGAAAGCGATATATTACAACCAAATCAAGAGAGAAATAAGGTTATAATTAGAGAATTAAAAAAATAGAGAGAGAAAATAGTCCTCGATATCTGAACTGGTATTTGTCAAAAAGAACGGTTGAATATTCAATATTCCATCCCACAGTTCACACTTCTAATCAACTACCACTAACTGTAAAAGAACACTTGTGGCTAAGGCCTCTCATGGGCTGACGACTAACACAAATAGATTTAAAAAAATAAAAAAGAAAGGAGACTCGGGCTCGCCCAACTGAACCCTGGCACTTAATGCATAACGGTTAAGTGGTGCAGCAGGTTGTTGTTATATTTCGACAGCGTTTTTTTGTGAACTTAATGCCCGGATCGGACCAAACGGGACTAAATCAGTCCCGAGCATTGATAATTAACATACAACAGGCAGATAGAGTTAAAGGTGTTTTTTTAGAAAATGGAGCATTCATGAATAAAGAAGCTGAAGACAGGGTACGATACACGATCCCCCCACAAGCCTTATCAAATATGATAGGTTTTAAACAGTTTGGGAGAGACACATGTATAAAATTTTTGTAATCAACTTATTGCGCAAACCAGAACAATAATTTTAAGATTTTCACTATTATGTGCGTTGGGGATCAACCTAACTAAGCAACGAATAAGTAAAAATAACGAAAGAAATTGAGAAATTGAATATACAAATTTAACGTGAAAAAATTCCTCTAAAGAGGACAAAAATAACGGGTAAAGATAATTTTACTATAATGACAAAATAACGAAGACTATAAAATATGGAGATAGAAACTAAACCCCGAAAATCCGAAAACCCAAAAACAAAAAACCCTCGAAACGTAAGCACAAAATTCTCTAAATGTGTTATGAGTTCTAATATCTAATAGGCGTATTTTCTAAGATTACAAAAGTGCTTATTTATAGGCTAAATTTATAGGTCAAATAATAAAAAATTAATCTAGACTAATCAGAGTTTGATTGAAACAAATAAACAGAGTTTAACAAAAAGACTATTTCTCAAATTTTACTAAAATAGGAGTCATACTTAACAAATCTCCATCTTGACTCATATTTCCATAACGTCATCTTTGCCAAAGCCTGCCACAGGCCTATCTTGAACTAGGCAGGGAATTAACTGAGTCAAATCTGTACTTAGAAATTGGAAGACTTCTAGCCTTTGACTTGTACAATGCCAAATCAAAACTAACTCGGGTCTAATTTTCACAAACACAGTGCCCTAACTTTTCAAAACCTGCATCCAAAAGAGAACCTTTCTTCAACGAAACGGTTATACCTTTTTCCCTCTTATGACCAAGTTGCCTCCGCTCCAAAAGAGTTGACTTCGACTTCATAACAAAAAAGGGACGTCCGATTACACCAGTCACTATAGAACCTTTCAGAATATAAAGACTGTTAGATCTTTTACCCTTTAACAAAATGAGAGCTCCACGAGATGCTTTAATGCCGCTCGACTCAATGTTTATTTTGCAAATTTTCAAGCCTAAAATACTCAAGGAGATGAGATTCTTTCGTAAATCAGGTACATACCTGACATCTAAGAGTGTCCTAATCGTCCCATCGTGCATCCTAATTTTAACAGTACCAATACCAATTACCTTACTGGATGAATCGCTTTCCATGCGTATAACTCCACCTTCAACCGAAATGTATGTGGAGAACCATTCTTTATTGGGACACATGTGGAAAGAACATCCCGAATCTAGGATCCACTCAGACGTAAGCTTGGAGCTTTCACTCGTTGACACTAACAAGAAATCATCACTTCTTTCGTTGGCCAAATTAGCACCAACGACATCTTCCTCGTTACTCTTAGCAATCCTTTTATTTCACAATTTATAACAATCCGCTTTAACGTGACTTAACTTCTTACAATAGCAGCACATTTTGTCTCGCTTCTTTGATGCTACCAAAACGAAAACTTGCCTACCTGCCTTGTTATCCGAACCAAACTCATTTTTGAGTTTGTCTTTACTCAACAAATGACCATTCATATCTTCAAACGAAAGTTTCTCTTTGCCATAAATTAGGGTTTCCCTGAAATACTTGTATGAATGGGGTAAAGAGCACAATAATAGCATAGCTTGATCATCATCGTCAATCTAAACTTCAACATTCTTTAAATCATTTAAAAGAGTAATGAATTGAATGATGTGATCTCTAAGAAGCTCGCCTTCGTTCATGCAAAATGTAAGTGACGTTGTTTCAACACTAAACGTTTAGCTAGAGACTTGGTCGCATAAAGAGTTTCTAACCTTTTCCACAAGGCGGATGAGGTCTTTTCCATCAATACCTCTTGCAATACCGTATTTTCGAGGCAAAACTAAATTGTAGACAATGCCTTTTCATTAAGCTCTTCTCATTCTGTTTGATTTAGATTCTCAAGCTTTTTCTCGGTAACAACCTTTTTCAAGTCAATTTGAACTAGAATTGCCATCATCCGAACTTGCCACAAATTGAAATTTGTGACACCATCAAACTTCTTAATTTCTTGTTGCTGTCATCTCTAAACGGGCTGATCTACGAAAATTGAACTAGCTCTGATACCACTTATCGGGCATTGACCCGATTAATCAACAAACAAGTAAAAATAGTGGAAGAAATTAAAAATTTGAACACACAAATTTAACGTGGAAAATCCCTCCAAAGAGGATAAAAGTGTTGGAACGTCAGCACCCCTACGGTACAACGGAAAATTAAAACATTCGGCGATCCTAACCATGGATCCATGTGTGAGGAATGAATCGGGGTGAAATAAAGGTTTCAAAATTACCGAATCTTTATTCTGAGTAGACAGCAACGCCTCAGCAACGAGTAATTTGATCTACTATCGAACCAAGCCACAATCTATCGTGACTCCGGCCTCTACGTAATCCACCCAGTTGACAATGAATAGAAGGAGTCCCCAAAACTATTTTGGAAAAAAACTTTGCTTTGTTGGCTGCTAGACCCCAAGCAAAGAAAAAATAGGATTTTTTTATATCTATTTTTAAGGTTTCTAAAAATTAAATAAATATAACTATGTTTTAAACTGAAAATTATAATTACATTAATTATAAAAATGATTTCGGTATACTATATATTTATTTGAATTTATATACTAACCAAATTAATGTTCTCATTATGCGTATAACAACCTTGTACATAATGTGTTCGATATTTGATTATCCAATTAAATTAATTCTATAGTTAATTTAATTCAAGCGACAACCAAACACAATACCAACTATATTTTATTCCATTCATTTCAACTCTAGGGTGGACCCTGTAGGTTCTTGTAACGTTAGCATTAATACTAGAACGATTCCAATGTTACAAACAATGAGTGGCACCTAGCAATGCATCATTGCTACCTAAGTCACAAGAAATCATGATTCGACATAACTTTTTTATGATTAACCTTTCATGCAATAATCCTTAAGTCCTTTATCTCTAGATTGGACACAAGTCATGGAATAGTCACACTTGCATAGTCCATTCCATGTTTTTTGATATCTTAAGTAGACTATGATATACAAATAAGTATGACATCTCATATAAACTTATTTGAGCATGGCCATGCATTTCTAGTCTCACTCAATCAAGTGGCCTAAGATATTACTCCCATTATGTAGGAGGGACTTATCCTATATCGATCAACCATATCCCTCTACATAGATCATGGTATACCAACATCAGCCTTTATAGAACAACCAGTTACAGTGTATGTTTGACTGTATCAAATATACAACTCACGATGTTAGGATTATGATGATCTCAAGTCTAAGGATCACATACATATGAATCACTATCAGTAACGTTGTGAAAATTACATAATAATCCAAGAAACATACTCATAACAGGTCAGTCCAATATGTTGTTCTCTAACACACATATCCATGCATCGATTTTGACATTCCATATCAATGACAACTCTTTATCATCAATCAACTACATGTTAGTCTTAATGAATTATTGTTGTCATATCCAACAATAATACTTGACTAAGGACCTTTTAAAAATAATCATATTACTCTCAGGACATTATTATAAAATAGTTTATTTATACACACAGAAAAGAAACTGAAATAATAATGGTAACGCCTTATATTAATAAACATGATAAATCAAGTATTTTCTTACAACCATCTCATGATTGATCTTTGGGCATACTCTAACAAAAAGACCACAGGAAAATATAATTTTACTATAATGGAAAAAGAACGAAGAGTACAAAATATGGAGATAGATAAACCCCGAAAACCCGAAACAAAGAACCCTCAAAATGTAAACACAAAATTCTCTAAATGTGTTATGAGTTCTAATCTCTAATGGGTGTATTTTCCAAGGTTGTAAAAGAGTTTATTTATAGGCTAAATTTATAGGTCAAATAATAATAAAATAATCTAGACTAATTAGATTTTGATTGAAAAAATAAACAGAGTTTAACAAGAAGATTATTTCTCAAATTTGACTGAAATAGGAGTAATACTTAATAATATCATTCTCACCGATATTTAAAATAATATGATTTCTACACATATATTAAAATATTTGATACCGAATTGAAGTTCGTCATTGGATTTGGGGATCAAGAATATTTCAATAATTTGATTCTTCGCCCTTGACCTTTCCTATTATGTTACATAATCCTTAACAAATGAAGGTTATAAATTTTTTAAGTGTGGTTTTGTTGTGTAACCCTAATAAGTAGAGAGAAGATCAATGTATAATAATCAACATTTAATTCAATACATCAATCCAGTAATCGAATAAATAGATAGAATTTAACTTTCAATAAAATAAAATACGTAAACCCTTTAAATTGGGCTACTTAATTTTAGACTTAATTGAGGCAACAAATAAAGGCTAAAATCTTAGGGTGTCCCACATAGCCTAATGCGACAAAACATAACTTCAATAGAGTAAATGTTTAGCACACTATATTTATAATTATTACCATATAATGTGAATTAAAATGTGAGTTGTGTTAATTGTATATACTTAAAAGCCTTATATTGCCTTTCATGTTATCAAAACCATTTTTATGACAAAAAATAACTTGATGATATTTGAGAAAACGTGAAAATGAGAATTTTAAAAACATTGGTTTTTAATTAAGAGTACAGGAGTTGCCATCGATTTTTTGATGAGGTGCAATCGACCACCTAATAAAATATATTTTTAAACAAATAATTTTTAGATTCGTGTTACAAAACCAGAGTAAAACGAATTTTGATTTGAAAGTCGATTACTTACAAGAAAAATTATAATACCCTCGTAACATCCAAAAATGATATCTCATTAAAATACATGTTATCTTAAATTTCAAAAAATTATAAATTCAAATTTCAATATTTATCTATTACAGTGGTATATTTTGAAATGAGAATAAACTAATTTATTGAGTGAACCAAAATTGAAAACTCAAAAAGATAAATTTTATTTTATTATCAAGAAACAAAAAAATTAATATATTCATTTGGTTTGAAAACGGCATTTCATCATTGAAAACAATTAATAAGATCATATCCCAGTACTTTTAGCAACCATCTCGTTAATTTTCCTAATGATAAAATGTTTCCTTATTATTTTTAATACAAAAGAGTAACAATGCTAACTGTCAATCATGGTGATATGAACAATAACATAGACTTATTAAAGCATTCATAATTTAGGAACTTAGAAATGGTTTTATACAGCCATAAATATATATAAAAATTTGAAAATCATGCAAAAATACGAATATATATTAAAATTTTATTAATAGTATATTATATATATTAGAATATATGCACATGTAAGTATTCACGTAACACAGCACAATATGAACAAAATATCTTTTTGTATATATATTTTAAAATGACTTCTAAGGATAATGATTATAATATCGATGATAAAATAGCAATATCATGGTGATAATGAAAATAACAAAACAAACAATAAACAATAACCAACAATATACTCAAATAATGAACAAAGAAAGAATTTTGAAAATTAGAATTACAATAATAGACAAAAGTAAAATGAATCTGAAACAACAGAGACTATACAATTATTTTACCAAAAGTAGAAAATTTTCAATTCCTCATACTTGGTCGGCCGCTTTCTTTGTTCTTTCCCTGCTTCGCAACAAAGCTAATTTCTCTTTTCGTTAGGATCCCATCCAAAGAACGTCGGAGTAGTCACCGTGGCTGGTTGTTGATAAGTGTCAAAAGTGACATGTTTTAGTCTCATTTTTAGTGTATCTTGAGTGATTATGCGATATTTATTGTGAATTATATACTCCTAATTTTTTATATTCATGTTTTGATGCTTACTAGGGTGTTTGGGAGCAATAGGAGTGAAAAACACGATGGAAATTAGAACTTTAGAGCATTCCGGAAGAATTGTGCATGCAGGAAATTTTCACATAGGTAATCCACATGGCCATGTGGATTCACACAGTTGTGTGTCTAGGGTGTGTCAATTTCGAGATATGTGTAGACTGAAGGCTGCATGTTATGATTCTTACTTTTTTTAGCACTTTAAGAGAATATAAATAGAAAAAAAAAGAGAAGTGGGCGACCACCAAGGGAGAACACAAAATTACCTTGACAACACCATTGAAGCAAATTTCCAAGCAAAATTTCACCAAGATTCAATAGTCTAAGTTCATTTTCAAGGGAGTTATCATGGATTTCTTTTATTGTAGTGGTTATATTGTTTGTGTGTGTGTGTGTGTGTGTTTACTCTTGCCATTATGAACTAATTCTCTTAATACCTAGGGGAGATGAACTGTAGGATAGATTCTCTTTGTTTTCAATTATGAATGCTTTATTAATGTTTTGGTTAATAATTCTAGAGTATTAATTAATGTTTGATATGCATAAGTTTGATGTTAAATAGACCCCCATTGTGATTAAATTTTGCATAATTGAATGAAGTCGCATGCAATTATAGAAATATGACGACATGAGGTCCTACTGGGCTTCCTTATGCCAGCTTACATTGGAAAAGGGCCTTAGAGGTATCGGACCTCTCTTGCTGTGCTTGTCCCTAATAAACTTCTTTTAGGTGCTTGATCATATCATAAGAAACCATGTCCTCGTGTTGCTTGCTTCTGAAGCTCAAGATTCATAGTGGCAAGCATAATACATCCAATGTCTACCATGTCATCAAGATGCTTCTTGTAAACATCTCTATCAGTCCTCGAGGCATTACTAGGTGGTTCATTGGGAAGGGGTTGTTTAATGACATATAATTTTTGTTCTTGTTTGACGACAATCCTCAAGTTACGGAACCAGTCAAGGAAATTCAAACCATTCAATTTTTCCTTCTCAAGGACCGATCGCAATGAAAGTGAATTTATGTTTGCAACCAAAATGTATCTACAATAATGAAATATACGAGGGAGTAAACTTACCAAGTTTATATTAATCATTAAAAGGACTTTATTAAATGATGTTCCTACTATTTTATTCAAAATTAATAACCGTCATATTTTAATTTCGGAAAGATTTTCTTAAAAGTTTTTCTAGTGGGTAAGGATCCATATTTCACCTCCCCTTAAGTCAACTTTGGTTTTACTCTCAAGATTATGGTTATTTAGGTAAGAAAAACTTGCTAATTACATCACATGTAACTCTTAAATATTTGGTGAACAACTCTTGTTCTACTCATCTTATGATTTACCCAAATTACTTATCTCTAGGTTTCTATTCCTATTAGAGTAACCTAGTTAAGTCATTAATCAATGTTTTTAACCAACCAATATCACTTACTTATTCTTCGCGTTTAACCAAGATAGATACTAGTACTTTGCTTTAGCAAAAACCTACATAGTATCGATTGAGGCCATAATGAGGGCAATGATTGGAAGGCAATGCCGACTTAATATTTTGATTGAAGGAATTTTATTAAAGTTGCATCTCACCAATTATGGTCTACTTTAGTCCAGTTAGTCCTTTAATTGCTCTAATTAATTAATGTTGTTTTTGTTATCAAATTTTAATATACTTAAAATTTGGCATGTTTTAAACATCCATAGTATCTCATACATGAATAAGTAAAGCAGTAAATAAATGTAATAGTTATAGCCCACAAAGTAAAGTGGTTCCTCCCAAGCGAATGGGAGAACCAAAAGAAAACCTAAAGGTGTAAGCCACTTCACAAGCTTTTTGTCCACTTTAGTTGGCCCATCTTTCTTCCCGTCTGGTCCACAGTAACTCAAGCAATTTATAATTTGTAGAAACTACTTTTACATACGAGGGAGTATGATGAGAAGAGAAACACAAGAGAAATACAAGAGAAAAGTAGTAAGGCACGACATGAAGGTCATATTTATAAATTTTACAACCTTTTCAAATGAGTTATTGGGCTATAACTATGCATTTCAAACACCGTGCATGTCAAACATAGCAAACAATATATGTGTTTTATCCAATGTTTTATTATTATTATTTTAAAGTAAATCATTAAAAATCCCTTCTACTTTTTTTAACTACACCCCGGTCCTCATTTTGATCCGGCTCGAAAAGCTCGCGATGTAACCCCCTTGGTGGAAGAAATAAATTGAGAAAAAAATAGGATTAATGTTCAACCGAATATGCTTAAAACCTCACGATTTGATAACTTTTATCAACAGTATCATGTTTTCAGGATTTTTATCCTTGAGATTTCTTACTCGAACAACCCTTGTTCCAAGTTCGAACGAAAACAACCAGTTAACTCTTAATTGGAAATCACAACTTCATCATTGTCATTGAGATAATAGATTGTTAACACTTAACAAAACTGAAAATGAATGGGCCGCAAATTATGATTTACATTTAATCGATAATCGAAAGGAACAGATTATTCATTTTACGACTTAAAGCAGTAATAATGAATATCACGTATTCAGGATTAAATGGAAAACGTAAGAAAAATAAAGTATGCATCTCATACAATTTCATCACCCAAGTATATAAACTTAAGTTCGTATCACACAAGTGGCTCTGATACCATTATTGGATCACCGGTACACCCTATGGCACAGTGGAAAAATGAATCCGATGATCACATCCAAGGATCTGTGTGAGGAACGAATCGGGGTGAGAAGGGTATGAACGATTACCTTTAATCATTTGGAAAATCAAATATAACTATTGTGAAACATAATATGCAATTGTATGTCGATTCCAAGCTGCTACGAAAAGTTTCAGTCTCTACGTAATCCACCTGGTGTGACAACGAATGGCTAGAACTCTTTCAAACTTTTTCAGAGAGAAAAACTCATTGATGGCTACTAGACCTCAGACACTATATTTCGGGTATATATGGTTTTTCTTAAAAACCCTATATTTCCTAATTAGGGAATAGTTGATATCTTAATATGAATCAAGATTCATTATAATAATTAACTGAATATAATAATTATAAATACCATAATTATAATAATATTTGACCAAAAAATTAAAATTACAATAATTATAATAATATTCAATCGTAAATTATAATTATAATAATTATAACAAGGATTTCGATAAATTATGTTTAGTTAAATTTTATACGAATCAAATTCATATATATTAATTTAACCATGTTCTCATTATGTGTACAACATACTTGTACATATAATTCGTTCGATATTTAACTGCCCAATTATATTAATTCTATAATCAATTTAATTCATGTGACAACCAGAAAATAACACCAACTATGTTTGGATTCCGTTCGTTTAAACCATAGGGTGTGACCCTGTAGGTTCTTATAACGTAAGAAGTAATACTAGAACGATTCTAATATTACAAACAATAAGTGGCATCTAGCAATGCGTCATTGTTACCTAAGTTACAATAAGTCATGATTCGACATAATCTCTCTATGATTAACCCTTCATGTAGTAAATCATTTTGTCTTTTATATCTAGAATGGACACAAGTCATGGAATAGTCACACTTGTATAGTTCATCTAATGTTTCTTAATATCCTGAGTAGACTATGATAAACAAATAAGTATGATACCACGCATTTCTAGTCTCACTCAATCAAGTGGCCTAAGATATTGCTCCCACTAGATAGATTGTGGTATATCCAACATCAACCTTTATAAAACAACCAGTTACGGTGGACGTTTAACTATATCAAAATATATGACTCACGATGTTGGGATAATGATGATCTCAAGTCTGAGGATCGTATACATAGTAATCACTATGAGTAATGTTGTGACTGTTACATAATAATCCAAGAAACATACTCATAGCGGGTCAGTCCAATATGTTGTTCTCTAACACATATACTCAAGTATTGATTTTGACATCTCATGTCAATGACAACACTTTTTCATCAATAAACTACACGTTAGTCTTAATGCATTATTCATGTCCAAGCCCACAATGATACTCGACTAAGGATCTTTTAAGAATAATCATATTATTCTCAGGACATTATTATAAAACAATTTATTTATATATACAGAAAAGAAAATGAAATAATAATGGCAATGCCTTATATTAATAAATGAGGTAAAATAAGTATGTTATTACAATCATCTCATGATTGGTCTTTGGCCATACTCTAACACAGGATGCTACACCACCGTCTCACATTGCATACAACATAAGTCAACACATTATTAAACATACATTTGTTTTTTGTTTCCTTTATTACTATGGCGTTCATACGAATTGTAGTCATAATTACTCTAGGGTGTATAAAACATGCTAACATACATTGTACAATCATAAAATAAGCACTAAACAATCACTAGGATCACTTAGCAAAATATCCCAAAACTATTATGTAGATATCGATATTGGTTGAGTGGTATCGATAATTCTCTCAAGTGGTATCGATACCTCTTGGGAAATTGATACCAAATTAGCTTACTGTTTCTCGTCTAAAAACCCCAGCTTTCAAAAAATATCGTTACCACTGAAAAAATATTGATAATTTTTCCCCGAGTATCGATACTCGTGGAAAAATATCAATACCAACTAGCAAAACAGGCTTCCTAAAATTTGAAAATTCCAGAGGTATCGTTTTTAAAACATGAATATCTAGACCTCTGTTCCAGACCATAAAAACACAACATATATCATCACATAGACCATTCCAGACTATTTCAAAACATCATGCATCAAATACCACATAAATTTAGCTCCAAAATGTCCCAAATGCCAGTCCCAACATCCTATTTCAAGTCCACGTTTTCCAAGTATAATAGGCATGCAAACAATTAAAAATCATAGGAAAACCAACATAACATCTACCACATTACCTTTTAATCCAAAAAAAATCAAATAACACCTACTAAGAGCAACTAAAGTTTCTAGCTTGGATCACCCCTTGAGACCACACCACTCAAACTAGCACTACTTATCTGCAGTGGTTAAAAATGAGTGGGTGAGCTTGACAAGCTCAGTGATTGCTCAAAAGAACCACTACGTAAACAAGCCATTATGCAATAGCGAGACAGGCATATATCATATCTATAACATCTCTAACTATAATATTATATTTCACACATTTAAAAATCTTTCATGAATTCTTTCACATTAATCACATTAATATTTAAACATATATCACAGCACATATAAATCACATTTAATCACATTCAGTCACATTGTATGATAGTTTGGCTCTTGAGGTTATGAAACATAATATAAACTTTATCACCACACATCAAGTACATGGATCTCCAACACACTAAGATGACTCATAGAGTCGAACATGTTCCATAAGTGAAGCATATAGATAACACTCTCCAACACACTAAACACACATATCCTTGTGAATGGAGTTTAGCTCACATTCCCTTATCTTTTTGAAATTTGTCCCTAGGCTTCAATTCCCCAACTATATCCTACGGTCTCATAAGATTACAAGGCCAAAATATCCACATTATTATCACATATTTACTTACCGATTTTTGCACATAATCACTATATATTCACATCGTTAGCATATTATAATCACTGTCACATGGTATGGAAACAAACCCACATATTTACTATCACATGGCATAAATAACATACCCACATATTCTCTTTCAAAACAGTCATCACAAGCTTCTGACACATGTCATAGCATCACATATATGTTCATATTTTCACAATTGCACAAGTACACATATAGCACATTTAATCATAGGTGTGAGAACATTTACACTCGAAATTTAGAGTAAGGATTTAGGCTACCACTAAATTCCTAATTACACAATGAATCATTTACGAGCAACAATTTCAAAACACTCACCAAAATATAATTTTGCCGAAAATTTGAAAGCTCAGAAAAACTTTTCTTTGCCCTTGTCTCTATTTGTTGATGGTCCTATTGAATCCGACACTTCAACAAGACAAACCACATAAACATACAATCAAAAATTAGTCATTAACTCACCTTAAATTGTAAAAAACAATAGCCTAAGCTACATTTTCTTTTAACTGAAACTTTTGACATAGAAATATTTATATTCGTCTATCTCATCCTACATTTAATCTTCTTTTAACTGAAACTTTTGACATAGAAATATTTATATTCATCTATCTCATCCTACATTTAATCTTTTTGCATGGAACAAATTCCGTTCATCTACATATTCATCTATGACTAATTCCCATCCTTTAAACTATACAGAACTACTCAATTCATGGTATTTTTTTGACAAGTTTTGGCCATTATGATAAAAATTCATTAAAACTCGAGAAGTTCTTAACAAAAATTCAAAGTAACTTTCGGAACCTTCTAATCCTGTTAAAAAAATTTGAAAAATACTTTGAAACCATGTTTTATTTCACAATCTCAAAATCCAACATTAATGATCCAATTTTTTACTTTAATTAAAATATGTGTTTTAATGGCTAATAATTCGATTTAAGGAACTAAATAACATTTAAAATTGTTTAGAAGTTGAATCGTTACCTTCAATAGGAAAATAAATAAGTTTTTGACACAAATCCGAGAATCCCACAAGTAAAGAAGATGAAATTAGTGAGGTTTTTGGGTATTTTTCTTGATTTCAATGAAGGTTTATTGATTGGGAGATGGTAGGAATCAAAGGAATATGGTTTACGATTTGAAATTGAATGGAAAGACCTTTGGAAATAAAAGTGACGACAACACAAAAACAAAGGGGAAAAACTTTCATGAGTTTTGCTGTAGGTGGGAGATTTACGGTTTATTTTCAAAAATTGGCTAAACTGCAACATAAATGCTCATAGTTTTAACCCTACTACAAGTCAGTCTTTTTTCTAAAATTATGTGTTTCTAAAACTCTTTTTCAAAAAGTGATTTGATTTTCCAAAAATCATTATCAAAACCATTACTAAGATACCATACCCCTCAAACTCCTAGGCCCTATTTTGGGGTGTTACATAATACATCTTTTCATGTAGTGGTAGATTCACGTCCCTATACATATATGTTTCTTTAGAAAAATAGTATATAACAAAATCACTCGAAAAGTATTAACGTTAGAGACATTCAATGCAAGAGCAATTCGAGTGCACAAAGATTGTATCCACATTTTAGCAAAAGCAAACATAATTGTTTGATTAAAAGAAGTAGGAATCTCAGTACCTGAGTGATTCTTCCATTCACTCTTAACTTATGTTACATAGTTTATAATGTTATCCATATTAGTATCCTTAAAATATTTCAAACCACTTTCTTCGGCAAAATTGGATTCATAATACAGAGCATTATAAAATTCACAAATCTCTCTAGGGTTGACGAGCACATTTACGCCCTGTACTGACACTTTTTCCAAACTGCACCGTATCGTCTCCTAGACTCCCTGTCCCTAAATGATGCATAAAATTCTTGTACTACTAGGGCTATAGTAGGATCTTTAGGGGTTACGTAAAAGCATTCACACCTATAGTATTGGACCAATGACCAAATGTTTTTCATAAAATCATCAATGGTTCAAAACCCCTTTCTTGTAACGTCTTTCCTTGAAGTTCCAAAAAGAATGTTTTGACGTTTGGGTTTGGAAAATCTAAGGGATTTGTAACCATTGATGCTTCTTTTTCGCTAGTTATTCTAGTTTTTCTAGGTGGCATTTTTAATAGTATTCTAACTAAAAGATGTAACCGATATCAAGCAATATATTTAAAAGTAAATAATAACTGATGTAATAGAATAGTAAAATTCTAGTTGGAACCCTTAACCTTATTAGAAAGCTCATGATTCCATGTGAAGATTCATTGTAATTCCCTGTTGATGCAGAGTATTTTCTGCACCAAGTGAAAATACAAGAGAGAAAAGAAAAAAAGGTGAAAAAATAGCGTTTTAAGGATTTAAGAGGTTTTAGAAAGAGTTTAAGGTTAAAGAGTGTTTAAAAACAAGTTAAAAGTGTTTTGGGTTTGAAATTTTGGTATTTTAGGTTAAAAATTGGGTTAAATAAGGTTAAAAACTGATGGATTGTACGATGTGTCAACCCTGCAGAAAATTGCAATGATGCCGCAATATAGGGGTTCTATATTGTGAGACCCCTAGCAGGCTACCAATGTCGCGACACACCTTGAAATTTTTTGGTTTAAGGGTAAATTAATCACTTTGTCGCGACACAGAGGTGTTATGTCGCGGCATTGAGCTGAGTTAGTCGATTCCTTGAATCTGTCATCGGTGTTACGACGCAAAGATTTCGTGTTGTGACATTGACTCTATTTTGACCCTTCTTCTCGAATTTCAAGGTGTTCGGTACATACATCTCTTACTTTTAAACAATTCAAATAAAACTAAATCCTACTATAAATTGGCCCTGACATATTGCCCCCCACACTTTAAAGCATATATTGCCCTTATTGTAAAATTATTAAAGCTTCAACAAGAAAACTTCCCTGAGAAGGTCGAATCCTTGTTGTTGTCTTGGTGTCAGGATTAGTTTGCTCCTAGTGGATAGAAAGTACCTACAAGAAAATACTTTTATAATAAAATTTAAATATGCAATATAATATGAAGGGAAATAAATTAATAAATAAAATAAAATTAAAGTAAAGTAATAAAAAATATGAAACAAAATTTAGAACAAGAAATAGAAGTTCTTCAAAAGCTGGGACGATTCGTGTTGTCACCCTAGAAGAACTTCCAGCTGGTTCTCGACACCTTGATCTATTGTTTATTTTTCTGTCGATGTATATGAAGTAACCACTTTGGCCGATTCCAATGATTTTGTTTTATTTTTGACTTACTTGACATCCAAATTGTAAGCCATTTAGTACCAAATCTGAGCCAACCCTAAATTGTTTTTCGGGGTATTATTACCTCAAACTTCCTCCTCTCCCTATTGCGTGAGGCTTTGGTTACTCAAGCCTTGCTGTTGTTGTCGAATGAGAATGAATCAAACACCTCAACCTCATCAGCTGGCACCTTCTCTCTTATGGCCAGTAAGCGTATTGGCTCTTTTACACTTTCATTCAATATTAGTTTAGACTCCATGTTAGTGGTTAGTTCATCTTTCAATTTTACATTTACGGTTACTTCTGTTGCCATGTCGATTGGATCAAAGACCGTTTCAACTATGTTCAACTTATCCACATGATCAAAGACCGTTTCAAAGACCGTTTCAACTATGTTCAACTTATCCACATGATCTTCAGTTACAAGCTTCAATTGAATCTCACCATAAATCTCATCATGGTCATCGATAGTACAAGGGTTTTCATGATCCGAGTTGTGAACGTCATACATGTCCTCTTTCCTTGGAGGCAGCACTTCGGATATTTCTTGAATCATTTTTATCATTTGAGCCATCATGTCTGACATGCTTGATAATACCTCAGAGTTGCCCATCCTGGTGGTTTTACATGAAGGCATATCATACGAATCACATGATCTTCTTCAAGTGCCTCATACAAATTACCAGTGAACTCATGTGGATGTTCAACTATATCAGTACCTTGATTATTACACCACTTATGTGTTGAGACTTTGTTTCCGCGTTGACTCAACTCTATCATGAATAATTTTTATTTTCTATAATCTCCCATTCTTCATATACTCCATCCTCATATACTTCATCGTCAATGATCGCCTCATCACTAAACCACGTGTGATCAGTTTCATCCATATTTGAATCATTTTGCTAGATTAGCCTGTATGGATCAAGGACTAACTAAATAGGTGTTCCTCTCCTCTGAGGCATATACTGAAATTGAAAAAGGAAAAGAAAGAAGTTCGTAAACCAAATTATTAAAAAAATATAAATTAAATCTATAATTAAAAAATTTCCTAATTATTCTATTAAACATAAAAATTAAAACTAATTCAGGAACGTTGCTGATGTGAGCTTGCCTACGAACCAAATGGAGAGCAAACAAGAAGCTATTAAGCTGCCCATTGGTCCAATAACGCGAGCTAGAGCTAAACGATTTAAAGTTGCTATTTTAGCATTGGTGGAACGGATTGAGGAAAATGAAAGCAAAGAGCTTAAAGACGAGCTGAATATTTTCAACTTCTTTGAAGTTGAAATTCGTTCTAGCTAATTAAATTGCTGCTGGATTTTAAACCATTTAAATAAGCATTTAATTAAGTCTTATTACAGCTTATTAATATGTTTTTATTTAATATAAGTGTTTAATATGTCTTAATTTAGTTACATTAAAGATGTCTTGATTTCATTTAGTTTGTCTAAATTATTACATGTCTTAAATCTGTTCAACCGAATTTGTGTCATGCTTTATTAATATTTAAGTTGTTTCAATGTTAAATTAGGATGTTCACATTATGTATTTACTTAGTTCAGCTTAATTTGATTGAAATTAATTAAGTTCATGTGTGTTTTTAGGTACAGCCGAATTTGAAGATTCATTGGGCAGATTCATGCATGAAGATTCAATGGATGTGAAGATGCATGCATGTTGGGTTCAATGCACCAAATGATACATGCATGGACTATATTAAAGATGGTGTGCTGATTGTTGAAGTTCTCTAAGTGACCATTTGGCCAAAAGAGATGATTTTCCATTCTCCAAAGCTGCCATTTATTTCCTTCACATTGCTGGGTACATTGTGGCTATTCGGTTCATGATGTTCACACCTTATGGTCATTCAAAACCGTCCATTCACACTTCCAAATGACTGTTCAAGTTGCTAATTAATGATGGTAATTTTTCAGCAAGAGTTGCTTCATTATTGACCTTATTAAACTCCATTGGCCGAATGTAGCTGCTGCCAATTTTCCAAGTTCGTTGAAGCTCTTCCTTGGTCTATATTCAGCCGAACATTGATTCAAGACCATTCATGGATCTTAGCTCAAAATTAGTTCAATGTTTACTTAGTTTTTAAGTATTGAACTTGACTATTCGGCTACTAGTCACTTAAGCTATAAATAGTTCTTGAATTTCTTGTAAAAGGACTTTTTGCCAAATTTCTGAATGAAATATAACTTTAGTGAGAAATTCACTCTCTTTATTCTCCAAAGCTCAAATTGACTTATCTTTAACGAGTGGCGTCAATCTGACTTTGTTCGAACTTATCACCCATTGGTGTGGCGTTCTTCATACCGTAGGTTCCTATTTTGCTAAATAGAGGGTCTCGGTTTTTTTATCCTATTTCCATTTCTTTCTTTGAAACCTTAAGCCCGGGTCCTTATTTGATAATAAGGGTTCGATCTTGTTTCATCGAATTACCCAGCAAACAACAACCCATTAAACTCCTTTGTTCCTAAAGCCATCCAACTTCAAACACCAAGACTTGAATTTGATTCAATTCCGACACTACATAATTTCGATCGGGAAAGATTACGACTCGTCTTTACATCCGAAACGAGCTCGTATCAGTTGGTATCAGAGCTAGCTAAATTAGGTACGTAAATCGTAGCTTCGAAAAAAAAAAGTTAAAAAAAAGTTTCGAAAAAAAAAAATCTGAAAAAAAAAGAAGAAGGAAAAAAAAATTGCAAAAAAAAAAAATTGCATACGGTCTAGGTGCGTACGAAAAGAACGTGAAATATCCGTAAAAAAAAAAGAGTCTGGAAACACTTCAACAAAAATTTTTCCAAAATCATATTATACACCCTTTTATACCCCTTTGAGTGAAATTTCACACTATTTAAAAAAAAAATTTCAATTCGTGAATTCATTTTATACGCCACATCTTTAAACCTTTTCTTTCTTTCGAGCCTACCCTAAAACCATACGATTTTCCTTTGTTTAGCCTTTGAAGCCGACCCACAAGTGGGATAAGTCTAAGGTAGCTTTTTAGAATATTGAGAGTTGGATTTGAGAGGTAAAAGGCAAGAGAGTACATCAAGATAAAAGCCATTAAAGAGTGTAAACACGAGTGGAGTGCTGAATTATTTTTTTTCTTTTTGAGTGAATTGTGAGTTTTTGTTGAGAGGTTATAATTTCATATATCAAGAAATCCTACAAAAAAACATGGCAGAAAGGCAACCTGTTCGAAATGTGCCGGACTTGAATTTGCAAGCATTGCTACGCGAGGTGGAACGATTGTTCGATCAAAAGTTAGAACCGATTCAAGATAGACTTGATCGTGTGGAAGGAAGAGCCCAACGAAGGAGAACTCCCTTAAGCCCTCCAAGAAATCGAGGACGACAATCTGATTTAGATGATGAATCTTTCGAGTCGATTGAACACGAAAGTGATCAAGGGTCCAATGCGAATGTTCAACGAAGAGGCCAACACAACCGAGGCCAACGAAATCGAGGGAGGTTCGATGATGACTTGAAAAGCATTAAGTTGTCAATCCCTTCATTCCAAGGCCGATCGGATCCCGAAGCTTATCTCGAGTGGGAGAAAAAGATCGAGCTTATATTTGAATGCCATAACTATTCTGAGGCCAAGAAAGTTAAGTTGGCTGCTATCAAATTTTCGGACTACGCAATGGTGTGGTGGGACCAACTTACAACTAGCCGAAGGCGAAATGGCGAGCGTCCTATCCAAACATGGTCCGAGATGAAGGCTGTAATGCGACGACGTTTCATCCCTTCGTACTACCATCGGGAGTTGTACCAAAAACTTCAAAATCTTACACAAGGGACGAGAAGCGTGGAGGATTACTTCAAGGAGATGGAAGTGGCCATGATTCGAGCGGATGTGGAGGAAGATCGAGAGGAAACTATGGCTCGTTTCTTAGCCGGACTTAACCGTGAAATTGCCAACATAGTTGAGTTGCAACACTACGTAGAGATCGTCGATATGGTTCACATGGCGATCAAGGTCGAAAAGCAACTCAAAATGAAAGGAGCCGTACGTGGTTATTCCTCTTCGAATGCATCTAAGTGGAACCAAGGGGCAAGTAAGAATGTTTCAACAAATCAATCAAAAGAAACTGTGGTGCCCATGAAGTCCAACAAGTCTGTGGCTGAATCTAGCAAAGGTAAGGCCATTGAAAATACTCAATCCCGAACACGTGATATTAAGTGTTTTAAGTGCCAAGGGAGAGGGCACATCGCAAGCCAATGCCCCGTAACACAATGATCATGCTTCCCAATGGTGAGATTGAATCGGAGGATGAAGTAGACAAAAACGAAGAAGAAGTTCAACATCCATCCGAAAATGAAGATGAAGTAGAATTTGCTGTTGAAGGTGAAATGCTCATTGTTAAAAGAAGTCTTAGTGCACAAAGCTCTATAGGTGAACCGCAACGCGAGAATTTGTTTCATACCCGATGTTATGTTCATGGAAGGGTTTGTAGCGTTGTGATCGATGGCGGGAGTTGCACAAATGTTGCAAGCACACTTATGATCAAGAAGTTGTCTTTGCCGACCCTTAATCACCCAAGTCCCTATAAGATGCAATGGCTCAATGAAGGAGTCGAACTTAAGGTAACCAAACAAGCCTTGATTTCCTTTTCAATTGGAAAGTACCAAGACGAGATTTTGTGCGACGTTGTGCCCATGCATGCGGGCCATTTACTGCTTGGGAGGCCGTGGCAATTTGATCGGCGAGTCAAGCACGATGGGTTTTCTAACCAATATTCGTTCAAGCACAAGGGCAAAAATATCACTTTGGCCCCATTGTCTCCACAACAAGTGATGGAAGATCAACAACGATTAAAGCAATCTTTGGAAGAATTGAATGAACAAAAAAAGAAATTGAGAGAGAGTGAAAAAGAAAAGAATCTAGATTGTGAGAAAAACAAGATCAAAGAACAAGAAAGTGAAAGAAATTTGAGTGAGAGAAAGAAAAATGTTTTGATTAATCGTTGTCTTCCCATCTCTTCATTTTTTCAGGTTAAACCAAGCAAGGAATTACGATTACATTATATTCCTGAGAAGAGAAGGTTCATATTGCGAGAGAATGGTAAAACCGATCTTCAAATCCCTAATTTCAAGGATAAACAAGGTTTGATTTCTGAAAAACTAAAAACATCTCTGTTTTGCTCAAGAAGTGATGATGTTCGTGACTATGATGAGTTTGATGAAGAATGTTTACCACATGTGGAGTTTGCGTATAATAGAGCTATTCACTCATCTACCAAATTTTCTCCTTTTGAAATCGTTTATGGTTTCAATCCGTTAACACCATTTGATTTAATGCCATTGCCTTCTAACCAATTTGTGCATGTAGATGGAAAGCGTAAAGCTGATTTCGTCAAGCAATTGCACCAACGAGTTCGAGAAAACATTGAGGCAAGGACCAAGAACTATGAACAACATGCTAACAAAGGTCGTAAACGAGTTGTGTTCGAGCCGGGAGATTGGGTGTGGTTGCATATGCGCAAGGAAAGATTTCCTATGCAACGACGATCTAAACTACTTCCGAGAGGGGATGGACCGTTTCAAGTCCTTGAACGAATTAATGACAATTCTTATAAATTGGACTTGCCTGGTGAATATAATGTTAGCGCGACTTTTAACGTTTCTGATTTGTCTCCGTTTGATGCAGATTCCGATTTGAGGACAAATCGTTCTGAAGAGGAGGGGAATGATGTGAGCTTGCCTACGAACCAAATGGAGAGCAAACAAGAAGCTATTAAGCTGCCCATTGGTCCAATAACGCGAGCTAGAGCTAAACGATTTAAAGTTGCTATTTTAGCATTGGTGGAACGGATTGAGGAAAATGAAAGCAAAGAGCTTAAAGACGAGCTGAATATTTTCAACTTCTTTGAAGTTGAAATTCGTTCTAGCTAATTAAATTGCTGCTGGATTTTAAACCATTTAAATAAGCATTTAATTAAGTCTTATTACAGCTTATTAATATGTTTTTATTTAATATAAGTGTTTAATATGTCTTAATTTAGTTACATTAAAGATGTCTTGATTTCATTTAGTTTGTCTAAATTATTACATGTCTTAAATCTGTTCAACCGAATTTGTGTCATGCTTTATTAATATTTAAGTTGTTTCAATGTTAAATTAGGATGTTCACATTATGTATTTACTTAGTTCAGCTTAATTTGATTGAAATTAATTAAGTTCATGTGTGTTTTTAGGTACAGCCGAATTTGAAGATTCATTGGGCAGATTCATGCATGAAGATTCAATGGATGTGAAGATGCATGCATGTTGGGTTCAATGCACCAAATGATACATGCATGGACTATATTAAAGATGGTGTGCTGATTGTTGAAGTTCTCTAAGTGACCATTTGGCCAAAAGAGATGATTTTCCATTCTCCAAAGCTGCCATTTATTTCCTTCACATTGCTGGGTACATTGTGGCTATTCGGTTCATGATGTTCACACCTTATGGTCATTCAAAACCGTCCATTCACACTTCCAAATGACTGTTCAAGTTGCTAATTAATGATGGTAATTTTTCAGCAAGAGTTGCTTCATTATTGACCTTATTAAACTCCATTGGCCGAATGTAGCTGCTGCCAATTTTCCAAGTTCGTTGAAGCTCTTCCTTGGTCTATATTCAGCCGAACATTGATTCAAGACCATTCATGGATCTTAGCTCAAAATTAGTTCAATGTTTACTTAGTTTTTAAGTATTGAACTTGACTATTCGGCTACTAGTCACTTAAGCTATAAATAGTTCTTGAATTTCTTGTAAAAGGACTTTTTGCCAAATTTCTGAATGAAATATAACTTTAGTGAGAAATTCACTCTCTTTATTCTCCAAAGCTCAAATTGACTTATCTTTAACGAGTGGCGTCAATCTGACTTTGTTCGAACTTATCACCCATTGGTGTGGCGTTCTTCATACCGTAGGTTCCTATTTTGCTAAATAGAGGGTCTCGGTTTTTTTATCCTATTTCCATTTCTTTCTTTGAAACCTTAAGCCCGGGTCCTTATTTGATAATAAGGGTTCGATCTTGTTTCATCGAATTACCCAGCAAACAACAACCCATTAAACTCCTTTGTTCCTAAAGCCATCCAACTTCAAACACCAAGACTTGAATTTGATTCAATTCCGACACTACCTAATTTCGATCGGGAAAGATTACGACTTGTCTTTACATCCGAAACGAGCTCGTATCAGTTGCCTCCTCGGCAACGGCGCCAACAATTTAACTGCCTCTGGATGTACTAACGTCTAGAATGTGAATATTGCAACTAAAGATATAGATTTGAGGTGGTGTTCGCAAGTATACGAGTCAGGTTGTAATATAGTTTTACAACGAAGTAGGTAAGTACTCCGAGGATCATACCCAAGGGAGGCAAGTACTAAATTAAAGTTAACCTAAACAAAAATAGAATTAATTAGTTGTTTAAATAAATTATATTACGATAAAACATAAAGGAAATATTTTTGGGGTTTTATATATAAAGAATTAAAAATTGTATAAATAAAAGAGACTTCGGATTGGATTTGTGAAATTCGGCCCAAATTTGCTGGTTGAAGGGTTCCTTGAATTCCTTAATTCCATCCCACGTATCAAGCCTAAATGATATGGAAAATGTCAGCTCAGGCTTCGACCTACTTATCGAAGTCGAGATCACATCAGACTTAAGGCCTAATTCAAGAAGACTTGAACACCAAAATGTAGCCTATAAAGGAGCATAAGCCCAACTGATTGGCCCAACCATTTCTTCAAGCTACCAACATCTAGGTAGACTTGGTCTCACTCCATTCTAACATCCCACCTTGAAAGAACGAGTCAACCAACCACCCAATGAGGAATACAAAGGGACAGCAACTCCTCCCCTCCAAAAATAACAAGTTGACTCCCCCTTTCCTATTTCTAAGGGTCGATCACTCAAGGGAGAAAAAGGGGGATTTTGAATTCTAGTTTTAACCATGATGGTTGGGAACTCTAAGTATATATAGAGCACTCATTTCATATAAAATGGGCATCCAACTCTTGAGAAGAAGTCATCCTCTGAACCCTAAAAAATTTCCATCATTCTTTTCATCTTTTTCTTACCTCATTCATGCCACACACACAAACTTCCATCATTTATCTTCTTCATTCAAGAGAAAAGACATAGATTTGAGAGAGCAAGAACAAGAAGATTAGAGAACTGCCAAATTGACATTTGAAGGATATTTTGCATCAGGAGCATAAGAAAAGGATCAAGGAAGAGCAACACGATAGTGTCAATAGATCTACACAATTGGCTCTAACTTCTCTCTTTTTTTTTCTCAAGTTGATAAACATGATTACTTTTTATTCTTTGGTTTTCAATTCAAAGATTATGGCTTAAATTTGTTGATGCTAGATTGATTACAATTCATTATTTAATATTATTTCTACTTTGTCGATATGTTCTGTGCACCATTTGTTTACTCGTTCAAGTAAAATCATGTATGTTCTTTTTGCATTATAAAGTGTTAAAAAGCATTTGAATTAATTATTTCATCCAAACAAGATGGTAATTAGTGGACACAATATTTGAATGGTGCATGTTTAGTTGTTTAAGGATTCATAATCAAATTTGTAATGGTATATAGCAATATCTATTACCTTGCATGGCCACTTTTGGGAGAAATGTAACTTAGGTTAGTAAATAATTGATTTGCCAATGCATATACCGTAACATTGTCAACACTATTGTAAATATGATTAATTCAAATAAAAGTAATTAAGTTAGCTCTTTCATGTCATTGTTGTAAATCTTGTGATTGTTGTTTTTAATTCTATGATTATATTTTGTTTTCCTTAATAATATTTTATATTTAATTTTGTGCCAGTAGATTCAAAGCACCTCTTATTATTTTCCCTTCATCAAATTGTGAATATTAATTTCATAATATTCTTCTTTTCATATACAGTCCCTGTGGAGGCGGTACTCAATTCTTATCACTTTATTACTTATTAACGATTGTGTATACTTGCACATTTCTGCAAACCACCGAGTAAATCAAAATTTATCCTAGTGGGAAAAGTGAGGTCAAGAGATAAGCAAGTATCTACCAATTAATTAGTTAGTAGAGGTCGAGAGGTAATACTAGTTAGTTAATAGTTAATTCCACCTAAAACCTAATTTTGAAGTTAATTACAATCACTGAAACAAGTTAATATTCCATCAGTTATTTTGATTTGGGTGTTTGATTATTTTCTGTTTGTTGTATTTAGTTAATTTATTTTATGCATGATTCTCTATTTAATAGTTCACCGTAATATAATTTTTAATTATTACTACTTAGACTTATTACTGTAGAAATATATTTTTGGTTCAATTAATCCTCCATTGGGTACGATCTCGAAACATTTACCAGTGTTTTGTTGTAACGCATCTATATTATAATTTGACTGTATACTTACAGGCACCACTGATATTTTTGGTGTGGTATTTATACTCTAAATGATAACACGTTTAGAGGAGATCAAAAGTCTGAAAAGTACTCATAATTGGACCTGATGTGAGAGAGGCCCAAAATCGCCTCATGGAATATGAAGGGGTGGCAACCCTAGGAGGAATACTAAGGGTTGCCATCCACTCTACTCCCATTCTAAGTAGGAAGTTATTTTTCTAGTTGAAATAAATTTCTACAATTCAATAAGGGTTCTACTTTCTCTTCCTATAAATAGATGGCACTAGTAGAGCTATTAACACAACTTTGAGAGATTGTTACTCTGCCGAAAAATAGAGAGAATTTATTCTCAACTATTAAATATATTTTTCCATAATAACAATTCTACCGGTTTCTATTAAAGAATAAAGAACTTTTGTTTTCACCTTAAAAAGAGAAGAAAACATTTTCTACTTCTGTGTTTTGATTCAATTGGTTCGGGCCCACACTCGAAGTAGTTCGTGGTGCGAGAATAGCAGAAAAGATCGTTTGGTTGAAAGCCGAAAAACATCAAGGATCTGCTTATCTGAAAACATCAAGGATCTACTTATCCGAAAGCACAAGTACGATTTTAGTCTAAGGTTTATTGCTATAAATATTATAAACCGAGTCAGTTTTCAAAATTTTAATTTTCCGCTGTGCAAGATAATCGTTTTCAAACCAGATTTTTTCCAACAGTATGAAGAGTTTGTTTTTGTGAAAATGATAGCAAGAAACCCTTCCTTCATTCTAAATTTTGAAAATGGAAAATTTTCCTAAACGCCCTTGGTATAATAACCACATAAAGACCTCTTTTACTCAATATCTTACTTTTTAAAAATCTCGCATTGACCTCTCTATTATTACTAATTCTACAAATTTGTCCTTCAATCTTAAATACTAAATTCTCTAATTTACTCTCTCCCTAATTCTAATTAAGTCTAATTACCCACTAATAATACATATATCCGACATTGTTCCCACTCTCGGAAGCCTTTCGGTCAAACTTTCCGAAAAGGCTTGGTTTAAGAATTTCGATCCAAAATCAAATTTTCTGACCCTAGTGAGAACGATTATTGTTCGATGAATTGTTAGTCAAGACAATCATATCTATGTTTATATCTTTTAAGAGTAATTCGCTCTGATACCTAAGACAAAATATCTCTCTTTTGGACTATATAGAAGATATAATAGTCTTTTAATCAACTTTCTCAATTTCGATAAGACTATGAACCATTTAGATTAACTACTAATATAAGTTGTCTTCTTGTATTATCATTCAACCACATAACGCAACTTAATATTAGTTAAACATTAGATAATCAATGAGCTAATATTTTTTTTTATATTTTGCTTCGCATGCAAAAACCATTTTAAGGCATTATACAAAAGATATTAATGAGAATGATAGAATTTTATTAAACCAATCTATTTAAAAAATTACAAGTACATTTGACGATATCATTACACTAAGGGCACTAGATCCTAACATCAACCCCTAAGTCGGCTACTTAGTAAGTTGAAGGATGAAAAACAACCAACACAAAACTTTAAGAAAGATTAAGTTGAAAGCAATTTCTAAAAATTCACAAGAGAATAACCTTGCAATGAAATAACTAAAAGAGTATTCAAATCATAAAAATCCAAGGTCTTTTTGACAATGAGGTTGGCAGCATCTATTGGATCGCCGGTACACCCCGTGGCAAAGTGGAAAAAATATTTTGGTGATCATCAGTCATGGATCCGTGTACGAGGAACGAATCAGGTTGAAACAAGTGTCGAAAGAATACCTTTCAAAATAAAAAAAATGACGAATAACATTGTTAATAGGATCCATTTTGGAGATGTCGATTCCAATCCGCAACAATAACGAATCGGCCTCTACGTAATCCACATAATCAAAGAACGAACAAAAAAATCTCTTGAACTTTTCAGAGAGAAAAATAAAAAATGGCTACTAGAGCTTTTGATTTTTTTTTTTTGGTAACCCTAACACGCTAAGGGATTATATTCCTATTATTTTCTTTGATATCCCATATAAAAAAATGAGATTATTCTCTTATTATTAGAGAAACAAATGGAAACTGAGAAAAAGAAATTATATTCTTTCCTAAAGAATATCAATTTCCATGTCTTCTATTTTTTAACCAAAATTAATTATTATAATTATTTATATATAATTTTGATAAACTATATACAATTAATATTTTGTATGAATCAAATTCACATATTAATTTTATCTATGTTCTCTATTTGTGTACAACAAGTTTGAACATATAATGTGTTCAATATTTAACTATCAAATTAAATTAATTCATGTGAGAACTAAATACAATACCAAATGTATTTGAATTCTACTCACTTCAACTATAGGGTGTGACCCTATAAGCTCTTATAACGTTAGCAGTAATAGTAGAACGTTTCTAGCCAAGTTACAAGAAGTCGTTATTTGACATAACCTTTCTGTGATAAATTTTCATGTATTATATCATTTTATCCTTAATATCTTGATTGGACACAAGTCATGGAATAGTCACATTTGTATAGTCCAATATCTTATTTCTTGATATTCTAAGTAGACAACAATAAACAAATAAATGTGATACCTCATATCAACTTATTCGAGCATGACCATGCATTTCTAGTCTCACTCCATCAAGAGGCCTAAGATATTGCTCCCATTATGTAAGAGAGACAAATCCTATCATGATCAATCATATCCCACTACATAGATTGTGGCATACCCAACATCAATATTTAAAGTATAACCTATTATGGTAGACATTTGACTGTGTCAAAATATACGACTCACGATGTTGGGACAATGATGATCTCAAGTCTGAGGATCATATGCATAGTTATCACTATGAGTAATGTTATCACTATTACATAATAATCCAAGAAACATAATCATAGTGAGTTAGTCCAGTATGTTGTTCTCTAACACATACTCATGTATCAATTTTGACATCCCTATGTCAATAAAAACACTTTGCCATCAATCAACTACACATTAGTCTCAATGCATTATCATTGTTCAAGCCCACAATAATACTTGACTAAGGAATCATAGTGAGTTAGTCCAGTATGTTGTTCTCTAATACATACTCATGAATCGATTTTGACATCCCTATGTCAATGAAAACACTTTGTCATCAATCAACTAGACATTAGCCTCAATGCATTATCATTGTTCAAACCCACAATAATACTTGACTAAGGACATTTTAAGAATAATGATATTACTTTTAGGACATTATTATTAACCAATTTATCTATACACGCAGAAAAAGAAACTAAAATAATAATGGCAATATCTTATATTAACAAACAAGGTAAAACGAGTATATGATTACAATCATCTCAAGATTGGTCTTTAGACATATTCTAACAGCATCCTAGTTGAGTCCTAAACTAAAAGTCCTAGTTAAGTTAGGACTTCTAAAAGTTAATGGGCGGCAATAACAAAAAGTCATAGATGGATTTTATTTGCTTAGCCCCTGCGTAATTACATATTGAATGAAAACCAAGTGTAACACCCACCTAATAAGGTGAATTTGGCTAACCTATGTAATGTGGGCATGGATCCAATTTTACAAAGCAAAATAAAATACTTGAGTCCTAAAAATAATTCTCTAAATGGGCCAATAACATATTAGGCTTGAAAGAAAGTTTAAATAAAATTTGTCATAAATTTCGTAATAAATAAAGCCTTAAAAATATATACTTAAAAAATATATTGTGGGATCATATATAATGGAAATTAGATATTTAAATTGAAATTAATATGATTTAAAATTTTACTCAAAGCTTAAAACTTATAAATCCCGTCTAGAAAATTTTGCTTGCACAATCTTTTTAAATATGAATATAATTTGAGTTCTCAAACTCAAAATCTAATAATTCAAACTACATTTCAAAGCTAAGTGATAGCTCTTAATCGACATGAAGGCATCTAAACCTATAAATACATGGATGCCATCTAAAAACTCATTGGAATTTAAATGATCTTTTGAGCTTAAGACTCCGTTTGTTTGCTAATAAAATAATTTCTAAAAAATAATTTACTTTTTTGAAAATGATTTACTTTTCTAGTGTTTGGATAAATCTGTGTAAAATATTTTCTGTTTGATAGATTTCCTGAAAATATTTTTCCAAAAAATTATTTTTACATATATTAATAAATATATATTTTAATTTTTTTTACATATATTGCAATAATTTATTTATTTATAAATAAATTAAGCTAGAATAATAACAGTCTATTTTGGATTTATTTTAACAAGGAAAAGAGTCTATCAATTTCATCAAATCATTAATTCTCCTCTGATAAAGAACTGGACAGCCAACAGTTGACTATTCAAAAGAAGGAAGGAAAAATGATAACTAGAGGGGAGGCAGAAACAAAGACAGATCAACTGTTCATAAATCTTGGTTCAAAGATCAAGATGTTTTATTCTCTGAAAGAATGTAGAATTTGCTTTTGATCTCCTTCAATATATAAAAAATTTGGCCGATTTAGAGTCTTGATTAAAAAAATAGGATTAACCATTCACAACGATAGTTAGTCATCAATTAGGAGAACACAGAATATCAAAAGCTTGAATGGCTCACAACTGAAACTTTCATTTCTTTAAGATCATCAAACAAAAATTTTGTCCTCTATAGTTCTGACATTCCCACCATCAGTCTTATGTTTCTAGCTCCAATGAGAACCTCTTGATCAATTATCATCTGACTTCATACCGTTTGCCAGCTGAACAATATAGAAAATGAAACACATTCAACCGTAAAGAAGAGCCATAAACACACCTGTACATAAGCCTCTCAATAAAATCTTCTTCCTTCATTCTTAAAAGAGATTCCCGAGTTTCTTCTCCAAGAGCTGACCAAAAATCCACCAAGGTGTCACAAGAAAGCCTGGCAGTGTGCAGTGCACATGTTTCTCTTGTTCCAAGTCCTCTTCCATAACTAGCAATTCCTTGGCTTATCCAACCCCGACCTCCCCCACCACAAGCACCAGGATAAAGCAATTCACGCTCCCTCTCCCTTGCACGTGCACTATAAAACACCTGATTCAATTAAAACATCAAAAACTAGAAGAAAGGGGAAAAAATAGTCAGAGAAAACAATCTGAACAATACAAACGTTTTGTAGACCCTTAAATGACTTTGGGCACAAATAGCAGTCAAGAAGTGTCAGTGAATCATCGCGAGTCGTTGTCAAACCTCTCCAAGGATGGACAGATGGATCTTGAATTTCATCTTGTGTCCCGTTTGTCAAATTCAATCCGCCACCAGTTCCCTTTTTTGAGGCTCCTGACCTGTTGTAATGAAGGTTACCAGCTACTCCCTCCTGCTGCAAGGATTTTCCATGCATTACAATTTGCAAAAAACCCTTCAAGCAACAGCCCATTACATCTGGAGTAGTAAATGTTCTTGAGACCTCGCTCAAAGAGTTTTTGTTTATCAATTCTAAGGAGCTTCTGCTGAGCTTGCATTGACAGCTCACTCCAGAGCTACAAAACAAAATCAAAGCTCTTAGTAATATATCAGAAAATAAAATCAATAAATCACATATTTATAAATCATATCCATTATTAAATTGCATAATCAATACTACCCCTCTTTTTTCTGTAAAATATGGACCATGGAGAGCATAGTGCAGAGAAGGCTAGGTCTTGGGTTACACAAAGAGGTAGCTCTAACTTATGCCATAGACCTTGCCTTCACCAGGCACAAGAACTCAACCTGTGATTCAGAATTGAAGTTTCACATTCTAACCATTTGGGTGCTCCATCTTAAATTTGCTAATAGGAAAAAAAAGTACCGTTTCTGGAATTCCCAATTCTTCAATCACTTTCGTTTTACAGCCAAAAAGATAAAATCGAATATTGACAGCAGCCGGAAGCCACATTGAGCTCAACAAAGTGTAAAAAGAAAATAGACAGTGATGAAGTTAATAATCAAACTTCTAGATTCTATTTCTTCCATTACTCAATTCAAAACCAGGAACAACACTAAAATTTAAGTGCCTCGGCTCTAAACAAAATTAGGTAACTAATGGATAGCGTTTCTAAGCAAAAGACAGATTTCATGAAACAACAAATAGATTACTAGAGTGAAAATTGGCACATAAACAAAATTAAATTAATTCCATAAACTGGATCTAGTAAACAATAAAAAAGAATTAAAAATCCAATCAATTAAGATCCGATCAAAACTTAAACTACCCGTCAACATAAACAAAAACCCAATCCAAAAAATTGATACAATCCAATCCCAATTCAATAAAAAAAAAATACAACCCAAAAAAAAGATAATAAAGTGAAGAAAATTAAAACCGGATACCTTTTGGAGATTATTGTAGCTAACAACGTCATTTTGCTTAGACCAAAACCCAAATGAGGCATTACTATATTGCTCATTCCTTTGCGCTAATCCTGGCATCCTTTGATTTCTCAAACTCTCTTCGCTTTGCAATCGTTTACCAATCTTTCCATTCCCGCACTTGAAATCCGTTTTGCGTTACCGATCCTAAAAGGAACAACCGGTTCAATAAAACTGAATCGGAATTAACGAAATAAAATTCAAAAAAGAATGAATCGGAGATAAGGAGATAATGATCCAAAACGAATATGGAGGCGACAAAGATGCAAAATCCAAACAGATTCTTCAACAAAAAAAAAGGAAGAAGAAGATTTGAGTGAGAGAGGCGACAAAGATGAAGAACGGAAGAAGTAGGAGGAGGAAACTTACCTGGATGAAGAAGGAATATGGTGAGAGGGGAGGAAGATTTTCCGGAAAATGTCTTACAGAAATAAAATCGGCAAGACATTTTCCCTAAAACGAAAGTGATTTTACCCGTGTCTTGGAAAACATTTTCCAAATGGAAAATGTTTTCAAGCTTCCAAACACCGTAAAACCAGGAAAACATTTTCGGGAAAATATTTTCCTTGCAAATAAACGACCCTAAGATTTACCCAACTATGCACGTATCATTTCTTTTCAACTAAAAACTAAAATATTCCAAAACAATCTCTTTGACACACACACACAAGTGGCTAGTCTCGTTGAAACCTATGCATGTGCCCCTTTCACTAAACATGGTCATGGAATTGTAATCTCCATAGTCTTGAGTAGAGGTGCTCATGAGTCGGGCCTGAAAAAAAAATTCAGCCCGCTTCCTAGGCCCGAGCCTGGTCTGGCCCGAAATATGGGTCTAAGATTTTATCCAAGCCCGACCCGAGAAAAAAATAAAAAGCCTAAGCCCGGCCCAACCCAGCCCTTTTTTTATGCTTAAAACTAATTGTTATTAAAATTAATTGTTACTAAAATTATATCAAATTATATTTTTTTTGTATATAATGAAAAAAATAAAATAAGATTATTTATTTTTTTCCATTTCTTGCCCAATGAATTGGATAAAAATAAATATTATATTTATATTTGCTTAAAATTGGTCCCTGTACTAGTGTACTTTTACAACTTATTTCATTAACTCTGTTAAAAAAATTAAGTATAATCACAAATTTAGCCCTTCAAGTTTTACAACTTTTGTTGATTTAACCCTACTCTTTTTATTTTTACTTTCATTATTAAAAAATTATAGGAAATTAAAAAAAAACTAAAATTTAATATTAATCACCATTAGATTAGAATTCATTAACTATTTAATTAATTATGAGTTTATTCTTACAGGATTAAAACACTAGTTTTCTCGATAATAAACTTTAGAAAAACCCCTCTCTTCCAACTCTTCCTAATTCTTTCATTTCATATTCCCTTAACTCTCATGGAAAGAAGAAAGGAAAGAAAGTCTTCATGTCCTGCAAATTACATGCTCTATAAAACATAAATCAATTCTCATCCAATAATAATTCAATAACACAAATTTGCTCTTAATTGTGCTCAGCTACTTTTAATCCTATAGCCTCGTCTTGAAATACAAAACTCACATTAAGGCAATTTTACAGTAATGATATATATACATACATATATATATATATAAGTTGCTTTCTAAAAATGAAAAAACAAGTCTCTAGATGTCAGGATTCAGGAACCATATGCTAAAAAAATAATGAGTGTTAGGTAATTAAAGATCTTAATTGCACTCAATTTCTAAGAAAAATATAGCATCTAAACCGACATTTGTGTTCATGTGAAATTATTTTATTTTTAAGAAAAGAATTAATAGTGTAACATAACACTTTACTAAATTATTTAAAATCAGTAACACTTCACTCAAACACTTTCAAAGAAGCAAGGGATGAAGGGGAAGAGTTGCATACTGAAATTGATTCAGTAAGCTAGCTTAACTCTTAAACTACCTGAACTAGAGAAGCTACTAATAGCCCACAATGGATGATATTAAAAATTAAATAAAATTTAAATTTAAATTTGGTCACTAAATAACAAAAGAATGAATATGAAGACAGAAGAAATTTGGTTAGCAAATAACAAAATAAACAAAATTTGAGCGCGAAGATGAAAATCAACAGGCAGCAGAAAAGACTATCAGGTTCAGAAATTTGAGTTTTTAACACAACATGGTCTCCACAAAAGTATGTTTCCTTATTTACATTGATATGGGAAAAATCACAAGCGAAACAAATCCACATTAGGTGTAAAAATCACACAACATTACAACAAGTTCAGTTCTAGAAATCATTAACAACACTGTATTTTTATTTAAACAAAAATGAATTCCATTTTGGTCAAAATGTTTGAGGTTATTACTGGTAAATTAATATAATGTTACTAGAAAACTTTAAAAAGAACAAATAATAATAATTTTTTTAAACAGAATACAGATTGAACATACAACCCAAAATACAAATTGAACATACAATCCAGAAAACAGATTCCAAAATTCCAGATTTAATTCCTCCCCCCCCCCCGAATATTCGAGACACTGAATCAAAATCAGAAAACCACCATTTATCATCTTATCAAAATACCAATCCTTCCCCAGCAATTACCAAAACATTTGAAACCCTAATCCTAACCACCCAAAAAGATTCCTCCTTTATCAGGATAAAGGATCCAAACAACATCAGTTTATGAATTACAGGAAGAAAATCAAAGGTAGAAGCACCATAAGAGAGAGGAAAAAAAAAACATTGTTAATATACCTTTGAAATTCAAAGGTAGAAGACGTTTGTAGCTTCGCTCTAACCTCTGATTCTGGAAATGGGTGGAGCCGTGGAAGACCGGAGGTGGATCGGTGGAGGTGGATTGGTGCCGGAGGTGAAGGTTGATTTTTGAATTAAGGAAAAAAGGGAAGAGGGCAGTCGGGCACGGGATTAGGGATTCTGATTTGGGGAAGAGGGGAAACGGGAAATGGGGGAAAAGGGAAATGGGTGTTAAAGTGTTAATACTTTAAAAAAATAAAAATAAATGGGAAATGGGGAGATTCAAGATTGGGAAGTGTATTTTAAAAAATAAAAAACTATATATATTTATTGTATTCGGATCGGGCCGGGCCGGACCCAGACTAAAAAAATTTGCCCGAGGCCTAGCCTGTTTTCTAAATGGAACTCATATTTTATCTAAATTCATATTTCGAGCCTATATTTTTACCCAAACTCTCTTATATTTCGGACGGGCTATCAGGTTGAGCTACCCAACTATGAGCACCTCTAGTCTTGAGTACGACTCCATCCTTTATTGCAATGCAAGACTTGTCGAGGATTCATATTGTTCAAAAATGGGAGAACCAAAATTTTTTTGTTTTTTACTTGTTTGGGTACTTTTAAAATTTGTCCTAATTTAAGAATTGTACAGAATTAATTCAAAATTTATCCAAAATGAAGTGGAGAATCACAAACCAAGAATGTGAAAAAAAGTAATATAAAGTGAAAAAATTTCAGATACGAGAGAGAATAGTTGTGAAAAATAATAGAAAAAATTAACCAATAACTTATTAATTAAAAACCATTTTAATAATATATTATTTTAACAAAAAAGATTTTTAATAAAATTATCTTATGAGACATGTGCCATGATTTTATTGGGTGGAGATTTTTTTAACGTTTGAAAAATTCCGGACTAAAAATTATAAAGAATGAATATTTTAGGTATCAAAATTTAAATAAAATAATTTAATTATCAAAATAAAAATAAAAATATTTCAAAAACTAAATCATGAATTAAGGCTTTTACGATACAACAAACATTCTATAACTAAATCATGATTTGAGTTTTAACTTAGTTTTTGCTTTTTCGGTTTCAAAACCATTTTATCCAATTAGGATTTAATTTTTTTTTTAATTCATTGTTTCTACTTTGTTTCTTTTAAGCATTTAATGTAAAGATAAAAAAAACGTTTAATTGAAGAGAGTTTGCACGTAAGATTTTTTTTAATTTAAATATTTTAATTATTTTTCCATGTCTGCATTAATACATATAATTCATGTGTCAATTTTTAAGAATTTATATCTATCGTATTACCTTCCATTATCGATCACATAGGTTAACAACTATTTCCTTTAATAGAAAATTATAATTAATTGTATTTTAACACGAAAGACTCCATCTGGTGTAATTTTTCTTTAGAAACTTAATAAATTTTTTTAAATTTTTATTAAGAACTTTTTATCTTCTTTTATTAAAATTTCTTAAAATTTTTTATTAAAAAACATATTGAGCGAATAAGGTATTAATAAATTGTTGAGTTTTAGAGGCCAACGGCCCAACAGAACTTTTCTCAGCCCACTTAAAAAGGGCTATATATTTGTTTTGTAATTAGGGAGGGTTCAATTGTTGGTGTGATCGGTTTTACTAATTAATGAAACAAGAATAGAGTGATCCAGAAATTAGAAATGTCAATACTATGGGAAAAAAGCGAGACATGGCGGTGGCTAGTGAGGAGGACAAGGGACTCGAAGCCGTTCTTCTTGGCCTTTGCCACCCTCTGCGGCGTTGTTCCGGGTGTCATTGGCTACGGCGTCATGCAACTTACCAACTCCCGCAACCCTCACTTGGAGGCCCGGCTGCGCGAAAACGCCCGCCCCGAATCCCTCGTAAGCACCCTCCTTACTCTTGAGTTCCATCCATTATTAATTCATCTAGTAATTGAATGATTTGCATAATTTATGTCATGATTGCCTGCCTCATTCGTTGAAGCATCATAAACGAAGGGTTCATAATTTTATCTCGTGTCCCCCTCCCCTCCCTTTTTTTGATTAGATGATGGGGAAAGTGAACCAAGAGCGATTAGCGGAATACCTTGGGGAGCTCCAGCGGAAAGAGGATACAAATGATCGGTATGTAGCTGCTTTGAGGGGAGAGACATTGACTAGGACTCCTTATCAGAGAATTCAGCCTGTTCCAAAGCAAAACGCTGAGAAGAACAACAGCAACGAGAAGGCTTAGCCATGTAGTTTGGTTGCTGAGAGTGTTATCTTATACATTGTTTTCTCCCATGCTTGCTTTCTTACTTTACTTTGCATTGGTTAAAGTGATTACCTCATACCTCAAACAAATCTGGGTTAATGTTTTTGAAATACTTTAAGGGTTATTTGAGTACACTGATTTATGTTTATGTTTATGTTCGCATCTTCATAATAAGGTTATTTGAATTTAGTTTTCAACCCCTTCTACCTTAAAGACAGGGTGTGCCTCGGACCAGGGAGATTATAAATTTGTAAATATAAACATGGATTGGCCGCAGCACAACCCACTTCATAGATCCAGTTAGAACCCTGTCCAGTTGCATGATCTAAGCCGGTTATGTTTCAGTGTATCGAAGAAAAAACAAATAGCTTAAGTTTCAAATCATTAGAGTACCCTTCTCAATTCATATCGTGCTGCCTTGTTTTGTTTTGGTTGTTAGGGATCTAACATCAAATTTACGAGAACGAACCCTCTCTTTATCTGAGAAGGCCGAACCATTTGATTTAGATACCATTTTGTTATTTACTTTTATGGTTGTGTTTTGTGTCTTTTCTTTTGGAAGGCTGGTTTTGAAGTAAAAACAGCTACCTTTTACTTCGCTTGCTGCAAGCTTAGTGTTTACGTTTTCTCAGGTATTCCTTCTCTGTCTGCACCACTTCATGGAATCTCATTCCTCTTTCATAGTGTATAGTTTTGAGTAAATTGATTAAGGATTTTCTACTAAGATTGGATCTTTGGAGCTATTTATGGCTTGATACAGCCAATTTACTCCGTTTGCAACTAATAGCACAGATTTTGGCTAAATGTTAAGAAAAGCCCCTAAATTATATTGTTTTATTTATGTAAGCTATAGATAATTTTTATACATCGATGGATTTTTTTATCTTTTGTTAAGCCCTAATAATTAGGGACTTGTAAAGCTTAAAAACATTCAATTATGTTTTAAGTTTTTTGTCACCCAATTATTGAAAGTAAGTTACAAAATGCTTATTGAATTAATTATATTTGTCTTATTGGTTTGATTTAGTAAATGGAGATGACGTGGCATTTCTAAATTTAGTTTATTAACAAATTTAGCTTTTAACAATTATTCAATTTTAAATTTGGTCATGATTATAAAGAAATTAACCTACAATATTTACATGTTTTAATTTGTTCTGAATTCTAATAAAATTACATTTTTTTAAAACATAAAAGGTCTTGAAAAAATATAAAAATTAAAAGAGGTTAAATTTTGGTATTAATTTTTGTACTTTTGAAAGTTGTGAATTTAGTTGTTGTGCTTTTATTTGATTAATTTTAGTCATCGTAATTTTTGAATTGGTTAATTTTAGTATTTGTATTTTTAATTTTTTTTAATTTAATCTTAACGTAATCGCTAATCTGTTTATTCATTTTGTAATGAGTAATATGTGGAAATAATAAGTTAACATGATATTGTACATATGATAATATGTTTGCACCATATTTTAGAAATAGTAGGGCTTTACTTAATTTAAAAGTTACTATTTAAAAAGGGTTAAATCTATAAATTTTAGAAACTACATTAGTTAACCAAAAAACATTATAAAAATTCTAGAAACCTTAAGTTTGAAAAGTTAAAAAATGTATACTTTTAGATTTTCTAAATCCTGCTATATTGTTCTGGAAATTAAAACAAACAATATATACTTTTGGATTTTTAAATTCCAACTGAATAAGATAACAACCAACAAATACCAATAAAGCTTGGGTTAGTTAGAGAAAAATGCTGATTTTTAAACTTAATTATAGAATTAGGTAAGTTTTTTTTTCAAATTTAGGGAAATAGGTTAATTTTGGAGAGAGAAACAGAAAACGCCTTTTGTAGGAAGCGTGTTCATTCTTCAATTTTTTTTTTTTGCGTTGGGTGTTGGAAATTTGGGTAGAAAGTTTTCTTTGTATTTGTGTTTTAGAGAGAAATTGTGATAGTTTTAAAATATATTTGTCACATCCTAAAAATCAGTGTCCGGGGATTCATTTTTTAAAACGAATTTTAAAAATGAAACTTGATTTGAAAATAATTAAGAAAATAAGCTTCAATTGAAAATAAGGACCAATTTGAAAAAGGGAAGAAACTGTAGGTGGTCAAATGGGCAGATGCCCAATTTTTAAAACCCACTTGGTTATTTAAACCACCCATTGTCCCTTCCCTCCCTTTTCATAAACCATTAAAAAAAATTTCTTCGATCTAAATCTAAGCTTTTCTCTCAAAAATTGGTTCATCCCTAATGCTTTTCTAGCTCTCCAAACACCGAATTTTCCATCAATTTTAAAGAAAATCAAAGATTTATACACTACCATTTTCCTTGTAATTAAAATGTCCATTCTCAAATTAGCTCCATAGCTTTTTGATTTCATCAAATTGAGGTGAGATTCTGATTTATTATGATCAAACTAATGTTGTTGCTTTTCTAATTTGAGATCTAAATGATTGTGTTGAGTTTTCTTGAGATTTAAAACTTTTACATCTAAACTTTGATAGAAAATGGTGAAATCTGATTTATGGAGTGAACTGGCTGATTCAAAATGATTTTCAACTTATATTGTAATAATCAAAAGGTTTTTGAAGTCAATTTTAACGATCATTAAGGAATTTTAATGAATTGGATATTTTCCCTCTTTTACATGTTCATACAAGCTTGAATTTCCGGAAAAGTTAGATCGAAGTTAATTGATGAAATTAATGGCTTAGATCAATAATAATATGATAATTTATATTAGAGATGGACGTCAAAACTGCCAAATATAATTTTCTATGCTCTAACTTAATTAAATAGTGGTATAGAATAGTAGGCTGATCCTACAGGGATTAGGACTCCTAATTTTCCTGTTTACGTAACTAGATTCCTAAGTTTAGGCAGTTATCATCCTCACGACCTTGCGCATTATAGAGCTAAAAAAATAGTGATTTTAGTCGATAAATAAAATATTAAAAACAAATATAAAATAATAAAATAATAATGATTGCAAAAGAAAAAGGAAATTAAATTAAATCGGTGAATCAAATATATTAATGCTTAACCTCAACCTCGGTATACTTCGAAATTGAATTGATCCTTGAAAGTAGATTTTCCTTTCCAAACGATAAGCTGGTTATAGCGATTAAGGACGCCCCAACTGCCAACTTTTCCTTGTGTAGTTGGTTCCAATACGACCTATAAAGAAGGTATATTTTCAATCCTTTTTCAACCTGATTCGTTCCTCTTACATCGATTTGTAGTTGATGATCACCGGACTAATTTTTTCACTATGCCATAGGGCGTACTGGCAGTTCCAACAGAGTTTAACATAGTTGAAACAATCTTTGATCCAATTGACATAACAATAGAACTAATTGTAGATGTAGAACTGAAAGATGAACTAACCACTAACATGGAGCCTAAACTGATATTGAATGAAAGTGTAGAAGAGCCAATACACTTTCTCGCTATAGCAGAGAAGGTGTCAACCGATGAGGTCGAGGAGTTTGACTCATTCTCATTTGACAATGGGAGCAAGGCTAGAGTAACCAAAGCCTTATACAATAGGGAGAGGAGGAAGTTCGAAGCAATAATACCCTAGAAAATAATATGGGGTTGGCTCAGATTTTGTACTAAATGGCTCACAATGTGGATGTCACGTCAGTAAAAAATAAGGCACCGTTAGTGGAATCGACTGGAGAGTCTAGTTCTTATACATTAACAAAGGAACAAATGTCAAATCAAAGTGTCGAGAACCAGCTGGAAGTTATTCTATGGTGGCGACACAAATCGTCCTAGTTTTTAAAGAATTTTTATTTCTTGTTGTAAATTTTGTTTCATTTATTGTATTACTATAGTGTTTATTTCATTTCATTTTATTTATTAATTTATTTTCTTTTATATTATATTACATACTTCATATGTCTTTTCATAGTATTTTCTTGTAGGTATTGCCTGTCCACTTGGAGTAAACAAATCCCGATTGAAATACATCAAAAAGGGTTCGGCCTTCTCAATGAAGTTTTCTTGTTCGCATCTTAATCATTTTACAGTAAGGGCAATTTCTGCTCCAATGCGTGCAGGGAAGTACACTAGGACTCATTTATACTACAATTTATTTTTTTCAAAATAGGCTATATTTGTTCTGCACACTTTGAAATTTGAGAAGAGGAGCCGAAACAAAGTCGGTGTCGCAAGACGAAACCTCCTTGTCGCGACACCACTAACAGATCCAAGAAATTGAGCAATTTTGCTCGATGTCGCGGTACAACACCTCTGTGTCACCACAAAGTAATTAGTATACCCCTAAGTTCGAAATTTCAAAGTGTGTCACGACATCGATATCCTACCAGGGTTGTCGCGACACTGAACCCCTTTATCATGACATCGCTGTAATTTTCTGTAGGGTTGACCCAACCCGTCATGTAACCGAACGACTTAAACCTTGTTTTAACCCAATTTTTAAAGATAAAATACAAAAAAAAAACTAAAAACAATTTTGAATAGTTTTAACGATTCATTAGCCTTAAAACCTTTCAACAACCTCTTAAAACCCCTAAACCTTAAAATCTTTTTTTTTCTCTTTTCTTTTTAGTTTGCTACAATATTTCTTCTCCTCTTTGTTTTATTTAAGTGCAGGTTAAACAATCCACATTCATAAAGGAGTTTAAAACAAACCTTCGAACAGAGTAATGAGCTTTCTAGTCAAGGTTAAAAGTTTCAACTTAGACTTTTACTATTTTATTGCATTCGAAATATATTGCTTGATATCTAATTAGTTCTTCTAGTTAAAAAATTTATCGAAAATGCCTCTTAGAAAAGCTAGAAGAATTAGCGAACCCGAACAATTGTTGGTGACAAACCTTTCAAGTTTTTCAAACCCAAATGTCAAGAAATTTATTTTTAGAACTTCAAGGAAAGACATTTATACAAGAACGGGTATTTGAACCATCGATGATTTTATGTAGGGAAATTTTGACATTGGTTCAATACCATAAGAAGGAACGGTTTCGCGTAACCCCTAAAGACTTTTTCGTATTCTCAGTATTACAAGAATACTATGCATCTTTTACGGTCCAAGAGTCTAGGAGACCAGAGGGTGCCAATTGGGAAACTATGCTAGTATGAAGGAAAGATGTGCACGTCACCCCTAGAGCGATTTGTACATTTTATAAAACTCCATATTATGAATCATATTTTGTGGAAGAAAGCTATTTAGCATATTTTAGAGATATTAATATGCATAAGATTATAAACTATTTAATGGAGGGTAGGGGTGAATGGAAATGTCACCTTGGTACTGATATCCCTTCGTCCTTTAATCAAGCAATTATGTTTCCAATTGCAAAGATGTGGATACAATTTTTATGCACTCGAATTGCTGCTACTTTAACTGTCTCTAATGTCAATACTTTTCGAGCGATTTTGCTATATGCTATTTTGCAGAAGAAACGGTGTCCATCGAGACTTGGATCCACCATAATATTAAGTAGTGCATTAATGGTCAGAAAGTTAGGGTTTTCTTTCCCCACTCAGTGATAGCCTTGTGATAACTTTTGAAAAGAGTTATATTTAAGGCATCTAGATGGAATTAATTATTTGAAATTAAGTGAATACATCTGCATTTTTGCAGAAGAAACAGGTGTCCTTCGAGACTTGGATCCACCATAATATTAAGTAGTGCATTAATGGTCAGAAAGTTAGGGTTTTCTTTCCCTACTTAGTGATAGCCTTGTGATAACTTTTGAAAAGAGTTATATTTAAGGCATCTAGATAGAATTAATTATTTGAAATTAAGTGAATTCATCTGCATTTTTAGGATAATTTTAGAACATTGCATAACAAAGCTTAGATTGCGCTACATTGGCCATTATTTGTTACTTTTATCACTTGGGGAGGAAAGTTCTGGTTGTGTGTGAATACAGCTGTAGGAAGAGGAAGAATATGAAGAGGCAAAATAAGGGAAGTGAAACATTGCCATGGCAATTAGCAAGATTGACTTCCAATAGAATTTCCATGGCAATTTCGGGAAAATGAATGAGCACTCTATCCACATCACTCTCAACCAACTTAACGTGTACCAAAAAAACCAACTTGAAAAGAGGAATGAAAAATGAGTGTTGAGGTGGGACGAATCTACCCAATAAAAGAGGGATAGAGAAGAAGAAAAAGAGGAGGAGAATTTGTGTGAGAAAGAGACTAGTGACAACAATCCTCTCTTTGCACAAAGAAAAACTCTATTGGAGAATTTTAGAGAAAGAAAGGGTAGCAGCTATAGACAGCAGAATACAGACATGAGGAAGGGAAAGAGACATCTAGCTTGGATTCACGGACGATTCGAAGATAAAATATAAGCTAGAGTGTGGCGAGAAATCCTACAGTTTTGCCTTTTTGTTTTCCTAATTGCTGTGATTCAAACTTCTTTAAAATGTTGATGAATGATTTAAATTCGGTGTTTACTTTCACCCATGAACTAAATCTTTTCTAGGTTGGAGTTATTTGGGTGGATGCTTATCATCTTTAATGTTCATGGTTTGAAATTGCCTATATCACTATTTCATTCGATCTATGCTTATTTTAAATACATGATGCAAGCTCTAGACATAGTTTATTGTATGTTGTGTTCAAAGATGTATTTTTAATTCTAAAAAATATATATATACTAAATCTAGAATCGTGTGATGCAAGCAAATATTTGATAGAATTCACAAGAGAAATAGAGTATTCGTAAAAGGATATAAAATACTGTTTTAATCATGAGATTGAAAGGACGTTAAGGCGAAGAAAGAAAGCGTTAAGAGAAATAGAGAGGACTATAAATGATCCAGTTAGAAATGATTAGGTACTCTAGAATGAAAGGAATGCTGATATTCGTCAAATATTAGATGATAAAGAGAGACCCATCAGAAAACATGTAGTGCCTACTTTGGGTGATCTGAGTCCAGGAATTGTTAGGCCACATATTCAAGCTCAACACTTAGAATTAAAACTAGTAATGTTTCAGATGCTGCAGACGGTAGGGCAGTTTAGTGGTTTACCAACTGAAGATCCCAGATTGAAGTTGAGACTTTTTCTTGAAGTCTGTGATTCATTTAGGTAGCAGGGTGTTCCTGAACATGCCCTTAGATTAAAATTATTCCCTTACTCATTGTAAGATCGTACCAGATCATGGTTGAATGCATTACTATCAAGTACGGTGGCATCTTGGAATGAACAATGCCAGAGATTTTTGCTTTGGTACAATCCTCCCAACATGAATGCGAAGCTAAGGAATGACTTTTCATCGTTTAGACAATCTGAAGATGATACATTAAACGAGGCAAGGGAGCATTTCAATGAATTAATTAGAAAATGCCTGATGCATGGTTTTTAGCATTTGACACAAATAGAGATGTTCTACAATGGATTAAATGTTCATACACGAATGGTGGTGGATGCATTTGCTAATGGGACATTGCTTGACAAATCCTACAATGAAGTATACAAATTTCTTGAAAGAATAGCAAATAATGATTATCAATACCCCACTACTAGAGTTGGCACTAATAAAAGAGTTGCTAGAGTAATGGAACTTGATGTGATTACATCATTAAAAGCTCAGGTATCATCTTTAACAAATATGATTAAAACTCTGAAAAGACCCTCTATAGTTGAGGAGATGATGGTTGTAGAACTAGCATGTGTATAATATGGAGAAGATCATGTTTTTGATGAATTCCCATCCAATCACGCCTCCGCGTATTACATGGGAAATTTTAATTATAAAAACAACAATCCCTACTCCAACACCTACAATCCAAGGTGAAAGCAACATCCAAATTTCAGTTGGATTAATCAAGGAATGGGAAATGCCAACACTATTAATAGACAAAATGCAGCTAGTGTACCACCTGGACACAATCAACCAATGCTGCCATAAAATGTGCAACAAAGTTCATCATCTTCAACAGTAGCTATGGAAGCTTTATTAAAAGAGTTTATGGCTAAGAATGATGCAATTATTTAGAGCCAGACAGCTTTCTTAAGAGCCCTGGAGAATCAAGTGGGACAAATTAACACTACATCATGCTCCAGACAACAAGGAGCATTGCTTAGTGACACAGAAAGTTTTAGATCTCAAAGAAAAGAACAATGTAAAGCTAGAACACTTCGGAGTGGCACTCAGCTGCCAGGAGTTGTGAATGATGCATTGTTTGAGGAAAGTTCCAAAGTTCCTGGAGGCCTGACTTTTGAACCAGAAGTGTAACAAACTACAAAAAGATGAGAGTAGACAAAAGCATACAGAAACAAATTCATCTTGCCGAGCCAAGACAAATGCCATGGCAAAGTAACCTCAAAAAATGGAAGGAAGGCCACCACCACCTTTTCATCAGTGTTTCTAAAAGTCGAAATAAGATGCTCAATTCAAGAAATTTTTGGAGGTTTTGAAGCAATTACACATCAATATACCTTTGGTGGAAGCATTAGAACAAATGCCGAACTATATGAAATTCATGAAAGATATCTTATCCAAGAACAGAAGGTTAGGGGAATTCAAAATTGTACCACTTACTAAAGGCTACACAACAATGCTAAAAAAAACTACCACCAAAATTAGAAGATCGAAGGAGTTTCACTATACCATGTTTGATTGGAAACCATTATATAGGCAAAGCATTATGCAATTTAGGTGCAAGTATCAATCTAATGCCTATGTCTATTTCAGGAAACTTGGGATGGAAAAGGCAAGACCTACTATAGTCACACTGCAACTAGCTGATAGATCATATGTCCGTCCAGAAGGTAAAATTTAAGATGTACTGGTAAGAGTCGACAAGTTCTTTCCAGTAGATTTTATTATTCTAGAATGTGAAGCAGATTAAGAGGTACCTATAATACTTGGACGACCTTTCTTAGAAACTGGTAGAACATTGATTGATGTGCAGAAAGGTGAGTTAACCATGAGAATTAATGATCAACAGTTGATTTTAATGTGTTTGATGCTTTAAAGTGTGCATACCTAGATGAAGAATGCCATGTTGTATAATTTTTGACATTGTAATTCATGAAGAATTAGTAGGACATATGCACAACAATTCTGATGCAGACTTTGTCCAATTAAATGAAATAAATTTGATTGAAGAATCTAAAGAAGTGATGGAAACTCTACAATTTGAAAAGAGATGTAGGAGGAGCTCTGACTCATTATATTTATGAAGTCACTCTTTCAACCCTCCTCGCTCATCAATAGAAGATCCACCGGTTTTGGATTTGAAGCCATTACTAGTGAATTTGAAGTATGCTTATTTGGGAGAGAATGATACAATGCCAGTGGTTATTTCTACCGAGCTTACAATAGACCAGGAGATCAATTATTGAAGGTTTTAATGAAATCCAAGAAAGCTTTAGGATGGTCAATTGCGGATTTCAAAGGAATTAACCTAGCAATCTGCATACACAAAATAATACTTGAAGATTGCCATAGTAAATCTATTGAACAATAGAGGAGACTGAATCCTGTCAGGAAGGAAGTATTTAAGAAATAGATTATCAAATGGTTGGATGCTAGGATTATATACCAAATTCCTGATAGCTCTTAGGCAAGCCCTGTTCAGTGTGTACCTAAGAAAGGAGGAGTCACAGTAGTCGACAATAATAACAACAAACTCATTCCCACACGTACTGTCATTGGTTGGAGAGTTTGAATGGGTTATCGAAAGCTCAACAAAGCAACGAAGAAAGACAATTTTCCTTTCCCTTTTCAAATGCTAGACAGACTAGCAGGGAAAGCCTTTTACTATTTTTTAGATGGCCATTCAAGGTACAACCAAATTGCCATATCTCTTACTGATCAATAAAAAACTACATTCACCTGTCCTTATGGAACATTTGCTTTCAGAAGAAAGTTATTTGGGTTATGTAATACCTCACAACATTCTAGCATTGTATGATGGCAATATTTTCAGACATGGTGGAGAAATTCCTTGAAGTATTCATGGATGATTTCTCGGTGTTTGGTGACACTTTTGAAGATTGGTTAAAAATTTTAGAGTCAGTACTTTGTCGATATTAAGAAACAAATCTTGTGCTGAATTGGGAAAAATGCCACTTTATGGTTTTCTAGGGCATCGTTTTGGGCCACAAAATTTCACAGCAAGGAATTGTCATTGACAAAGCAAAAATAAAGTCATTGAAAAATTGCCACCACCCACTTCAGTGAAAGGGATTAGAAGCTTCCTCGGGCATGTTGGATTTTACCTTCACTTCATCAAGGATTTTTCTAAGATATCAAAGCCTCTATGTCAATTGTTGAAGCAAAATAGACCATTTCATTTTGATGAGTTATGTTCAGAGGCATTCAAAAAGTTAAAGAAACGATTAACTACAACATCTATAGTCACTGCACCAGACTGGAATCTACCATTTGAGCTAATGTGTGATGCAAGTGACTTTGCTGTCAAAGTAGTGTTAGGGCAAAGAAAAACCAAGATGCTTAATGTTATATATTATGCCAGTCACACACTGACAGATGCACAACTCAATTACACCACTACGGAGAAAGAATTCTTAACAGTGGTGTTTGCGTTTGAAAAATTTAGAGCTTATTAATGAGTACCAAAGTCACAGTTTATACAGACCGTTCTGCCATTAAATAATAGGTGATGAAGAAAGAGGCCAAACATACACTTATTAGATAGATATTGCTACTACAAGAATTTGATTTGGAAATGAAAGATGGGAAAGACGCTGAAAATCAAGTGGCTGATCACTTGTCACAACTGGAAGTAGGGAGTGAATATGGTGAGAGTCAAATGATTAAAGACAAATTCCTTGATGAGCAGATATTGTTGCCTATGGCATTTCCATGGTATGCTAACATTGTTAACTTTCTAGTCATTGGGTTACTGCCACCTGCGCTCAATCATCAAGGACAAAGGAAATTCCTTCATGATGTCAAGCAATATTATTGGGACGACTCATTTCTATTCAAGCAATGTGCAGATCAAGTAATTCGAATATGTATTCAAGATGATGAATTTCAAAGTATCTTGCATCAGTGTCATTCTGCACCTTATGGTGGACATTTTGGAAGCATGAGAATTGTTGCAAAGGTTCTCCAATCAAGGTTTTATTGGCCCACCATGTTTATGCTAATGAGTTCTGTAAGAATTGTGATCACTGTCAAAAAACTAGTAACTTATCAAGAAGACACGAGATGCTGCTGCAAAATATTCTAGAGGTGGAATTATTTGATGTTTGGGGAATTGATTTCATGAGTCCATTTCCACCATCCTGGAGAAAAATATATATTCTTGTCACTGTGGTTTATGTATCCAAATGGGTTGAAGCTGTGGCTTTAACTACAAATGATGCCAAATCAGTTCTGCGATTCTGGCATACAAACATTTTTACCAGGTTTGTTATCCCTTGTGCTTTAATTATTGATGAAGGCTCACATTTTGACTGTAGATTAGTTGCCAATTCTCTTAAAAGATATGGGGTTAAACATAAAATTACCACGGCATATCACCCCCAAAAAAATAGACAAGCTAAAATTTCCAACAGAGAAATCAAACAGATTCTGGAGAAAGTTGTCAATCCCAAACGCAAAGATTGTTCAGTAAGGTTAGATGAAACCTTATGGGCTTATTGCATAACTTTCAAGACACCATTGGGAGTGTCACCTTTCAAGCTTGTCCATGATAAACCATGTCATTTGCTAGTTGAGCTAGAACCCAAAGCATTTTGGGCTTAATGAGATGGATGAATTTTGAGCTCAAGCTTATGAGAATATGAGACTATACAAATAAAAGATAAAGTGTTGGCATGACAAGAAAATTTTGCCATGACAATTTGTACCTGGACAACAAGTTTTGCTTTTCAATTCCAGACTTAAACTATTTCCCGGCAAATTAAAGTCGAGATGGTCTAGACCATTCGAAGTTAAGCGTATATATCCTCATTTTCATCCCGCTTTGTTTTCTTCTTTTACTCCGTGTTTCACTCATAACTTTAATCAAATCTCACCTTTTTCATTTTTCGTTTGTCTATATTCTCTTCAATGGCTTTTCAAAAGGCTTCTGCTTCAACCTCTGTCTCTCCACGTGCCTTTTTTCAGTTAACTTGCTGAGGAGAAATACAATAAAAATATTTCCAAACGACCATTCTGCATAGAAAAAAGGACACATTTTTCAGGATGCTCCCATCATGGGGCATACAGAGGTTGTTCCATCAGTTGTCAAAAAGCATGAGTGGGGAATCTTCTTCCTCCATCCTGATGATGTCCTATCAAAGGTAGTGAAAGAGTTTTATGCCCACATTACCTCTCCTAACAATGCATTTATATATGTGCATGGCGCATCTATTCTATTTGATGAGGATGCCATTAATGATTAATATGGATTTTTTGAAGGTCACAAGCATGCTGACTTTGTGAAGACAATGTCCTAGAGCAGCTAGCTCAGGTTCTCATTGATGTTTGTGTGGAGGAAACAGAATGGTCCATTTCAAGAAATGACTGTTACACCATTGGCAGAATCTCTTTAAAGCCTCAATGAAAGATTTGGTACCATTTCTTAAAAACTCATCTCATTCCTTCTACACATAATTCTAAAATCTCCAAGGACTGATTATTGCTTCTCCACTCCATAATGCTGGGTCAAAAGATTAACGTTGGAAAATTTATCTTTCATGAGATTCATTGTTGTGCCCAAAAGAATGCTACAACATTAAATTCCCCTCACTGATTACTGCACTCTGAATAAAAGAGTCAAGGTTCCATTGTCCCAAAATGAAGTCCACCTTCCTAAAAAAGGGGCTATTACGACATACATTCTTCAGAAATTGGCTGGGGAGGAATTGCCAAGGCAAACTAGCACACCTCCATCTTCTCCCCTTAGGACTGCTTCTGCTACCCCCTCAACTTCTCAGATTGAGTTTGAGCAGCGAATGATTGAGGCTGTAGCAGATCTGAAACAACAATTGTGTATGTTGGAATAACATCAGAAAATGCTTGTCACTAAATTTGGCAAAGCTCAAGAGAAAATGGCCATCTTTTCGGGATATGTTTGCCAATGTGATATTCCCATTCGTAAATCCAAGCAAAAGAATTTCTCACACCCAATGCCACCATTTCCTGCTTTTCCTAAGGAACTACTATTGAATCCTAAAGTAGAAAATGAAGAACCTACTACTGCCCCCACGCACAACTAAGACCCAGAGCAAGACGAAGCCAGGATAAAATCTGTGCATATTGAATCTGATGATGATGCAAGAGATACCACTCATACTACCGTACCTGCACCACAACCCAAGCCCTCTATGAGTGCCCAGGAACGTGCTGTTCATCAACTATTTGATGAAATCACAAATTTAGATACTGACGATTCCGATAATGATAAGGAAGAGGTGCCCATCAACCAACTTAAGATAAAAATAATTAAGAAAGCTGTTGGTAAAACTGTTCAAGCAGATAATGGTGACCAGGACAGGATGCAATGTTACAAGAGAGCTGCTAGGAAATCCACCCAACCCAAGTGAAGTAATTTCTTTCTCCTTCAAGCTTTGATTTTTAAATTTTCATGATCCATTATTTTAGTTTTTCTTTGTTTCATGCATTCATGTAGTTTTTATTCAATCTGTTTTGTCATGTTCACGCATTGAGGACAATGCATCCCTTAGATTTGGGGGTGTGTTGTGCATATAGAATACATTATTAATTATTCATACAGGCCTTTTTCCATAACATTCAATTGCCATTTAATTGTTGGATTATGTGAGTATATGGTTATCAATGATGTTTAATGAGGATAATAACTCTTCTGTGTAAACTTAGAAAATATGGTGGAAGTTGTTTAGGCATATTTAGCATATGATAGTTGTTGAAAATAATTTTCTAAAAGTAGAATAATTGAAATAAAATGCAATTAGGATATAGTAGCATCCTTTGAATAAAATTAGGATTTCTTGACTTAATTTCAGTATAGTAATAGGGTATAATTTTTGTCATAATAATAATATGAATACTCCAATGTTAGAACCTGTTGAGTAAGTCAGGAATATTTTGTTTTTTCCATTATATTGTTGAAAAAAAAGAGTTCAAATATGAGTGTTTGTCTAAAAATATATATATACACATATTCTAAGGACACTCCACTGAATCTTGAGGTTAAATTGCTAAGAAGGTAGTTGTTTGCTCCATCCATCTTTTTAGTCAAAAGCTTTTGTGTCATGAGTGATTTATATTGAAATTTTGGTATGATATAATACGTGGCAGTCTAATGTATGCTCCATTGAAGTTGTCAAGTATATAATCTTATGAAAATATGAATTTCTTAGGGATTTTTGTGTTGAAAATTAAATAATTGCCCAAAAAATTGGGTTAAGAGATAGATAACCTAAGTATATTTAGAGAGATCTACTATAGTTTTAATTGTTAAAATATTTATAAAATTTCACCTTTAGGAACCATTTTCTATACTGCAATTGCTAAATAGGTTTACAACAACTGTAAGCAAATTATTTTCTTTATTTCAGTAGAAAATTGATAAGAATAAAGGTACACAGTATGCTTATTACGATTTGAGAGTACATTTGGTGATTGATTGTTTTGGAAATTCCATGCATTCATGCATATTCAAACATCATTTACTTGAGGACAAGCAATAATTCAGTTTTGGGGGTGTGGCAACTCCTAAAAAGAGTTATATTTAAGGCCTCTAGATGCAATTAATTGTTTGAAATTAAGTGAATACATCTAAATTTTTAAGATAATTTTTTTCAATTTTTTCGAGTCGAATCGAGTTTTACTCACCCCTAAAATCAAGCATACTATACCTTTGGTGAATATTCATTCCATACTTACCCTTTATCTCTTAATATGAACTTCTCATAAATATAGCAAAATATCAGGAAGTCAAGTTCTTACTTTCTTATGTGGCAGGTTTTATACACCAATACGTATACGCCAAAACAAACTTTTGGGTATTTAACACTATGCTAGATAAACTATTTACAACTATATGTCAAAACTTTTGACCCACCAGATTTAGGGTGTTACATTATAAGCTTCTAGAAAACTATTGTTTGGCGCATAGACTAATTGCCCATAGTAGTATCGTAGGATTTAATTATCGTAGTATTCTTCAATTGAAGAAGGAATGCGACAGCTATAGAGTACGCCTCAAATTTTTGGTTAAGTAAAACACGCCTATCAAGCCTATGAGAAATCTGTAGAGAATTAATGAGTCTTTAAGGCCACGCCATATTTGAGTTATCACTAATAGGTATAGTATGCCAAGTTTACTCAAACAATGTGCAAAATGGGTTTTGTAAAGTGATTGGTTGAGGATCAACTAAATGGGTTTACTGGTCAAATAGCATCGGCATCATGTTTATATTTTCTTTGATTTTTGTAGGACATTAAAGGGACAAATTCTATATGCATTTAACACTTGTCAAGATTCATTAAGAGGTATTGGTTGTATATATATGGTAAGAAAAGAACATCTGGATTATTTTTCTTCCTTCAATATTACTCTCTGGTTTCTCTTCTTAAACTTAAATGTTCTCTTCTTCTTTAGTAAGTTGGAAGCTAAGGTTCTTGAGCTAATCAATAGATGTTAAACCTCTTGGTAAGTCTAAAATCTCTACATATTAGGATTTTGAATGGGTAAAGAGGTTATGAAGCATAAACAATAAGATATGAATAAGAGACCTTGCATGGGGGTCGACTATAGATGAGACGATAGGAAATTATATGTAAATGAGTTTTAATAGTAGTTCCATGTTCTTTAAGCAGTTGTTGTTATTGGTTTGAGAAGAACGTCTGAGTTTGGAGCTCCAAGCTACAGTAGATGAGTTTTAGGGAGTCCTTATCCTGATTCATGCATGTTAAATTTACAATGGAAGTACTTATATTGATGTCATCTAGAATGTTTAGCACATGTGCGAGAAGTATCATCAAGTTGCTGCATGTTACAACTGAAATATATTTGTTACTACATGAATAAGAAGAGTGTGAATTAGTAAGATGAGTGCACGGATCTGGGTAAGTACATTTGGTGTTGAGGAAGTAAATATTCTATTTGTGATGCCTCTAGTAGAGCAGGTACATTGTTAATCGGACAGAAAAATCACGTTGGCCATGATAACACTCATGGTGTGGCCTTCGGTGAAATGTAAATTGGACTGGCAGGACACAACATAAGGATATGTAAGTCCATGAGGCTGAGACCCATGGCATTCTATGTAAATAAAACACTTATGGTGACGCCTCCAGTGAAATATTGATTGGACTAGCAAATCTTGGCATGAATTTAAGTATAAGACTATGTGGGAGAAAACCCATGGCATCCTTTAAGATAGTTCGATGGGATAGTAAATACATAATTCTCTGTGACGCCTTAGTGGCGTGTTCTATAAGACCTTTATGGTGTATTTGATGAAGCCTGTGTGGCTTATTCTATGATAATTATGTTAGGTATTCTGTAACGCCCTTGTGGCAAAGTCTGGCTGAATGCTTCTGTAATAGCCTAATTTTCAGTGGTGTCGGAAATAGTAGTTTCAAGGCCACCAAATCCGATGAGTAAGCTCGTAAATATTATAATTTAATATTTACGAGTCAAACATGGTTTTAGAAAGGTTTTTAATATATTGATTTTTGTTATATAAATGATTTATTAAATTCAAGTGGTATGACCCTAAGGTCAAGCGATTTTAGAAAATAAGGTAACGGGACCTCAATTCTATAAACTGAGCCATAAATATTTTTATAAATATTTACGGAGTGTCATTAAGGTAGTATTAAAGTTCCGTTAAAAAAATTTAATGTTTTGATGGTTAATTAATTAAAAAAGGACTAAATCATAAAAGATGCAGAATTTGATCACTACATGATTAGAGTGATTAAATGGATTATTGAATAAAGAAAAAGGGACTTAAATGGTAATTATACCATTCAAGGTGTTAGTGGACAATAATGGACATGAATTTGATGTTTTATTTAATTATTAATTAAGGTTTTTATGGTAATTTAATAATTATATTAAATTAAATAAAACAAAGTTTGCATTGTAACACCTCAAACCCGACCTAGACATTACGGTCGGATCTGGCATGTCACATTGAAGCGTCTTTCAAAAGACTCATTGTTAAAAATTTGTTTCCCAGTTTAACATTAACTTCTTTGTTATTAAAATAAGAAAAAAACGTTTATCTTGTTATCAAAATATTGTTTTAATAAGTTGGTTCTAAATCGCAGAAGCTTTTTCAATTCTATTGCTTAAAAACCCGTGACATTGAAAAACAGTAATTATTTAAAACTCGTCTTCTCCTAACTAGTAATTTAAAATGTTTAAGTAAAAGCCCAATTAAAAATTTAAACCAATTTATAGGCCTTATTACATAAAAAAAACCCAACTTATAATTTAAATTAGCATAAAAGCAAATGTGAGTAGCAGTGTTTGTATGGCCATCTCCGAGTCCCTCGCAGCACTGAATCGCCTATGGTTGAGGATTACCTACAGAGTTAAAGGAGAGGGTGAGTTTACGAAACTTAGTGTGAAATCCCCTATTAGTTAATCAGTATACAACATGCAGTAGCAGTCTGGGCCTGAGCCCTATATAGCAACAGTATGGGCCTTAGCCCAATATAGTAACAATGTGAGCCTTAGCCCAATACAGTAACAGTACAATGCAGTAATGCAACCCATCCCAATCCAGCCAACACACCACTCCGTACCACCAACACACTATGTGGGGATAAAATCGACCCACCCAGCCAACACACCAATATTGCAGCAAGGCTGCCAGTAATAGTGATGCAGCAAAGCTGCCAGTAACAGTAACGCATCAAAGTTTCCAGTAACAGTATATGTGGCAAAGCCACCAGTACAATATACTTCCCCTATATTAGAATCCCAACCCCAAGCAGTATGTCATGTCATAAATCATACGTCTATGCAGTATGTCATAGTCAGTAACAATCGTATATATATATCATAGAGTAAACCGGTCATACACATATTTCAACTCCTAAGGGTATTACAGTCATTTTACTCTTCAGGGGCATTTCGGTCAATTTACCCTTTGAGGGTATTTTGGTCATTTTACCCTTCGGGGGTATTGAGATGCATATTGTAATATCCCTAAAATTACTACTGTAATACCCCGAAAATTACTACAGTAAGAAAGTAGCTATCCTTGATAGTAAAATAAGGAAATAAAGTGACAAAAAGGGAAATTTTGAGTTATGGCAACATTGAGAATTATATTATGACATATTAATTCAAGAAAGGATTAAATCGCAAAAGTGAGAAAAGTTGTGTTGCCCAAGAGTAAATACTCAAAATTTGAGGGATTAAAGTGTAAATACGAAAAAGTTGAAGGACCAATAGTGTAACTATTTTAAGGGTGGAATAATCTAGAAACTAAGAAAAATGGATGAATTAGGACCAAATTGAAAATGTGAAGAATTTTGAGGGACTAAATCACAATTTTACCAAATTAAATGATGACTCAAGGATGGAATTTTTAAAGATTATAAAAGGCAAAATGGTCAATTAGAAGAGAGAGAAATCTAGAAGCTAATGATGATGTTGGAGATATTTTATATTAATTAAATACATAAATATTAGTTTATTAATATTTTAATTTGATTTTTAAATGGTATTTTATTATTTTATTAATATTTTATTTAGTATATAGAAGAAAAGGAAGATGAAGAATCATCCATTCCACCATATCTCCATGCAACTAACGTGAGAAGAGAGGAGAAGAAAGAAAGTTTTGCTTTCTTTACAATTTCGTCATTCCACCAAAAATTTACCATTTTCACCTAGAAATCAAAAGAATTTCCATAGCTTCCAAGAGAGAAGAATAACAAGGAGACAATGGGGAGCTAGAATATCAAGTTAGATTCAAGAAATAGAAGCTAGAAGAGAGAGAAAATCAAGTTAAAGATTGAAATCAATAGCACAAGGTATGGACATCAAGATTTCAATATATTTTTAAGTTTGATATTATTGAAAAAGCATGAAAATAATGTTATAGTAGAGTTTTATTATATAAGATCTTATATTCTTGATATATTAGTGAAGAGAAATAAGTGAAAATGATGGGAAATATTATAGAGAAAGAGAATAAGAGAGTTATACACCAAGTAATCAACATTTTTCACTAAAATAGTTTTGGATAGCAGCAGTAGGTTAACTTTGAAAAATCACCATAAATTGTGGAAATATAATTAGAGTATGAATAAAATATAGAAATAAATATTATTGAGTGTTGTTTCTCATAGAAGAAACAATGTAAGCAATGGTATTGTAAATTATGAGATATAATAAATCTTGTGAGACAAGGTCAGAATGAAATCGAGTTCCCCTGTCTGACTTGGAAAAATTATTAAAAATTGTATAAAATAATTATGGGCTATAATTATGTTTTTAAAATCATTAATTAGTATGTTTTCAATAGAAACAAATGAGAACATCATCCGCATTAAATACAAAGATATAATTAATTTTTAGTGAAGAGGGATCGGAACTGTCAAACAGTGAAACAGGGGAAAATTTAAAAAATAAACTGTACTTATTGCTAAACCAAAAATTCTGAAAATTTTATGGTAAGAATATATGAGTCTAGTTTCATATAAATTTTTTTTTAGCTCAATTTAGAGTTTTTTAGCTTAAGATATAATTAATTTAGTGACTATAACTCAAGTAAACAACTTGTTATGAGTAAACAAGTTAATAGTGGTATTATGTATATACCAAGGATGTGGAATGGAGTGGAGGAGGAGGAAAAATATATGTGAATATTCAGCTAATATGAGTTTATTTTAAAATAGCTAATTTACATGTTTTAGGTTCAGGGACTAAATTGAATAAAGTAAAATTTTAAGGGTAATTTTTTAAAAATATCAAAAAGTGACCAAATTGCATGAAATGAATTTTTATATTATTTAAATTAAAAAATTGAATGAAATATTAATTTATATCAAGATTGGGTGGAAATTCGAGGAAAATAAAAAATTACCAAAATGTCCCTAAATTTTGGTATTTCTGCAATTTAGCCTGGTAAGTTCGTGTAACTTGAATTATATTCTTAGATGATTGAAATATATATTTGATTGAGAAATTGATTTGAATTGTGAACATGAGAAATTGTGAATTGAATGAAATGGAAATGAAGCTTTGAATTACATGAGTAATTATCGGGTCTCGTAGGCCCTATTTGTTATGAATATAATATTTCGAGGATATATTGTAAATAATTATAAAAGCACGTTAATAATTTGAAAGTTTTAATTTGGATGAAATTTTGTAACTCGGTTTAATACGTATGCAAATGTATGTCTTCTAGTAATGCCTCGTACCCTATTCTGGCGTCGAATACGGGTAAGGGGTGTTACAATATGACATCGCCAGATTCGGTCATAACGTTTAGACCAGGTTTGGGGTGTTACAATTATTGTTATCAGAGCTACGGTTTAGTCGGTTCTCGAACTAACATAGCGTATGTGAGTCTAGCTATATATGTCGTATTACTTTCATTGGAACTGTTTTCAAAAATGCTAAAAATTTTATATTGATGTGATTGAGATGTGCTTATGATGAAACGAAACTTAGAAAAGTATGAATAGAAGTTCATGATAAGTATGTGTTAATATACGAAATGAGATAACCATAAGTTGAGATGAGAAATGTGGAAACATAAAATAAAATGAAAGTTTATATGGTGATAAGCCCATCCGTGTTTGCTTGGTGTGCATATGATGTTATGTCCTCAACATATTTGATTAAGTAAATATGGTAAGCAAATATACATAAATAGATGGAATGTGTGTTTATGTACACTTGCTTGAATAATTGTAATCAATATGTTTATATGATAGAATCTTATGTTTAATTGTTAAATTAGAAATAATATGATGTTTGTTTTATGTCTTTGCTATTGAACCATGAATATTATAATAGTTTGAAAATTGAATTGAAAGATCAAATTGAGTAGAACAAAGGAATGAGTACTTTCGTTCAGTGATATGTGATGAATTGACGGAAAAGACCATGGTTGAACCATGGCAACATGTGATATGTGATTTCCATATAAGACCATATTTGAGATATGACATCGACATTGATATGTGAGCCAGTGTAAGACCATGTTTGGGACATGGCATTGGCATCATTGAGTTTATGAGAGGTCCTATGTTAGACCATATTTGGGACATGGCATTGACACCGAGATGAGAGGTCCCATGTAAGACCATGTCTGTGATGAAATACTAAAGTTACATATTTTATGTAATTAATTTGGTATATTTATGAGAATGCATCACTAAATTTGCCATATTTATTGAATTTTGTGCAGGAATGCAATTTGGGGCTAAATAGAAGAAAAAGGAAACAATTGGGCCAAATTAAAGAAAGAAGCAAAGAAGGAGGGCCAAAGTAGAATTTTTCCAATATTAATTAGCTGAAAATTTTGTTGACTTAGTGGGGGAGATTATTTTGGGATATTTTTTGTCATGGAATATTTATATTTATATTTTTCCTTGATTTTCTAGACTACTTGGCTCCTAAATTAGTAAATCCTCTAGTATAAATAGAGCATGTATTGTTCATCAATTAATCAATCAAAAAATATTTAGCTTTTATCTCTCAATTCTCTCATTCCTACGTAGCCTTTGTTGTTTCTTTAGTTTCCTTTCCTTCAAATTTTAATTTCCAGTAGCTAATCACCATTTGCAATTCATTTTTCAATTTTTTTTCCAAATAGTCAACCACCCAACTTTAATATATTCCAACTCCCATACTCAATCACATCACCCACCTTTTCACCCATTTACCTTAATTAATTTATCAAATACCAACATGTCCCAAACCTTAGCCAACTAAACCCATTTTCAGCTTTAGGCCGAAATTAGCCTCGTCAAAACCCGTGAGTTACGAACCTGAGCCATTTAACTCCTAAAATTCCAGTACTTATTACTTCTCCGGATTAAGAGTATGATTTTGTCAGCTCATAAAGTCAGATCAACACTAAGTCAAAAAAAGACGTCGTTTGATTTGGTGTGATTAGACGTACAATTGGAATTCCGAAAAGAACGTTTCTAATCAGTTTTCTGTGAACACATTGGCGTGCCAAGTGGAGATTGCTGTTTGGTTCCGTCAAGGGAAGCAGTAACCAGATTTAAATGTCCCACGCGGTTGAGGGCATTGGTTCAAGCTAGGCTCTTCTAGAATGCAAAGCTGCCGTAGTTCTAAATCACGAACGTTTCGTGGTTGTTCGATCGGTAAGAATTAGTTATTGGACGTTCCATAACTAATTTACACAAGGAAGAGTTGGTGTCTGAGGCGTCCTTGGTAGCTATAACTAGCTGATTGGAAAAGAGGAGTTCATCCAATTTCGAGGATTGGTTCAAAGACGAGGAAAATTCATGTCTAAAGCTGAGCTCATTTTAATTAATTTTTCTTAATATTTATTTCACGGTTTTTATTATTTTGTTTTCAACTTTTACTTTTGACGTTCTTTTTCTGTTTATTTCAAGTTTTCAAATTTTTATCCCCCCGAACGTCTTGGGCACGACAGCTGTCCTGACATAAATCTGGTCAAGCGAGCAACAATTTACAGTAAACCCAGTCTCTGAGGGATCGACCCTACTCCCTATACTGCTTAAGTCACAAATTAGGCGTAAGTCTATATTGGTGGATTCGACACCCATCAGTTTTGGCGCCGTTGCCGGGGATTGGCAACACTTACAAATTGTTTAGATTATCTTCATGACCAGATCTTCATCTGGAGATCTCGAATACGACCCAGAGATCGAAAAATCAGCACGAGTGCGACGTAAAGAGATGAAAGTTCTTAAACGTGTAAAAGCAATTGAACGTGGAAAACAAGTCGAAGTGGTTGAACCTGAGACCAAACCACTTTGTGAAACAAAAGAGGTGGAAGACAACCTCGGTGAACCAGAAAGGATAGCGAACCGAACCATTCGTCAGTTAGCCGCTGCTCCCAATGAGCAAACACCTTTATGCATCAATTATCCAGCCGGAGAAACCCCGTTCGAGTTGAAGTCAGGCCTGATTCACCTTTTGCCCACTTTTTGAGGCCTGAAGAATGAAAACCCACATACCCACTTGAGAGAATTCCACATGGTCTGCTCAAGCATGAAACCACAGGGAGTAACCGAAGATGAAATTAAACTTCGGGCCTTTCCATTTTCTTTAGTTGATACAGCAAAGAATGGTTATTTTACTTACCCCCCGGTTCAATTACAACATGGGATGACTTATCTCGTGTTTTTCTTGACAGGTTCTTCCCAGCATCACGAGCAGCTAAACTAAGGAGAGACATAGTGGGAATCCGCCAATTGGAGAGTGAATCGCTCTACGACTATTGGGAGCGATACAAGAAACTGTGTGCAAGTTGTCCTCAACACGTTTTGACCGAGCAATCACTTCTTCAATATTTCTACGAGGGTTTGCTCCCTATGGAAATGAAGATGATTGACGCTGCTAGTGGAGGGGCGCTTATCAATATGACTCCTCAAAGGGCAAGAGAACTGATATCCACCATGGCGGCAAATTCTCAACAGTATCGGTCGAATTCAGAACCCACAAGACGGGTTAATGGGATAAACGTTTCATCCTTAGAAGATAAATTGGATAAGCTCACTAATATTGTCCAATCTATGCTTACAGAAACGAAGAATCAGACCCAACTGTGTGGGATTTCTACTACATCTGAACATCCGATGGATTTGTACCCAATCCTTAACGAAAATTCAACGGCACATGTTGACGCTGTCGGAGGTTTTTCGGGACCTCCACAAAGACGCTATGATCTTTTTTCCAACACCTACAATCCCGGGTGGAAGGATCATCCCAACTTGAATTACAGAGCTAATCCCTAATATAATTCGGCATACCAACCGAGACCTTTGCAACCACCGCAACTGCCACCCAAGCTGAGCACATCTTTAGAAGCAATTATGGAGAGACTTGCCGTCGATACTGCAAAATATCAACAAAGGACAAATGAATCAATACAAGAGTTAACTAATCAAGTTAGTAAACTCTCGATGGCGGTAAATCATTTGGAATCTCAAGGTAAATTACCTTCCCAGACGGAGCCGAATCCTCGACAGAATGCGAGTGCAATAACTCTTCGTAGTGGAAAAATTATGGAAACAGTTCCAGACAAATGTCATGGGCAAGACAAGGAACGGGAAAAGTAGATCTCTGATCTAAAAGACAAACCGGAATCAGAAATTTAGAAACCAGTTGTGATGCCACCTCCTTTTCCAGGGAGACTTGCGAAGGATAAGAAAGAAAAGGAGGAAAAAGAAATCCTCAAAATGTTCAGGAAGGTTGAGGTGAATATCCCTTTGCTCGACGCTATCAAACAAATCCCTCGCTATGCAAAATTTCTCAAGGAATTGTGTACTAGCAAGAGGAGGTTACTAGGTAACGAAAGAGTAAATGTAGGAGAAAATGTCTCCACAGTACTGCAAAAGAAAGTTCCACCCAAATACAAGGACCAAGGTATGTTCGCTATTTCCTGTGAGATAGGTAATGTAGGCATTAAGAAAGCCATGTGTGATTTAGGGGCTTCCATTAATGTTATGCCTTATCCTATATATAATTTGATTAACGCGGGTCCTCTGAAAAAGACAGGAGTGATAATCCAGTTGGCGGACAGGTCAGTCGTCTATCCCGAAGGGTTGCTTGAAGACGTCCTTGTTAAAGTTAACGAATTAGTTTTCCCTGTAGATTTCTACATTATTAATATGGAGGACGATAACTCAACTAATTAGTCTGACATTTTGCTTGGAAGACCGTTCTTAAGTACTGCAAGTGCAAAAATTGACGTTCGGAGCGGAACACTGACAATGGAGTTTGACGGTGAAATCGTGAAATTCAATGTCTACGAAGCGATGGGTCATCCTAACTCACTATCAAATATCTCCAGCGTTGATATTATAGATTGTTTAACTCAAACTTATTCTGAATATCATGATTTTGATGAGTTAGAAACTATCCTTTACAGAAGCATTGACATGGATGTTTTAAGTCGCTTCGATAAATTATCAATTATAAAAGATCCGTTGCGAGAAGTTGTCAAACACTTAGAGACTCAACCATCGTCGACGAATCGAGGTAACCAATTTGAACTTTTACCTTCCCAAACTAAAATGTTGCCTTCGATTTTGCAGCCACCAACCTTGGAGCTTAAAGCATTACCGGACCACCTCAAGTACGTCTTTTTGGGAGAGAAAGATACTTTACCGGTGATAGTGTCAAACAAACTAACCAAAGACGAGGAGGAAAGTCTAGTTCAAGTTCTGAGGGATTATAAGGAGGCTATTGGTTGGACAATAGCCGACATAAAAGGGCTAAGTCCATCCACCTGTATGCACAGAATTTCCATCGAAGATAACACGAAACCAAAAAGAGATGCTCAGAGGCGCCTTAATCCACCCATGATGGAGGTAGTGAAGAAGGAAATCCAGAAATTGTTGGATGTTGGAATGATATACCCGATCTCCGACAGTGATTGGGTTAGCCCAGTTTATGTAGTGCCCAAGAAAACTGGCGTGACAGTGGTGAAAAATTCGTCAGGAGAGCTAGTTTCTACCCGAGTCCAGAATGGATGGAGGGTTTGCATCGACTATAGGAAGTTGAACGCAACTACCCGAAAAGACCATTTTCCACTTCCTTTCATCGATCAAATGCTCGAGCGATTAGCTGGTAAGACTTATTATTGTTGTCTCGATGGATATTCAGGATTTTTCCAAATTCCGGTGGCACCTGAGGATCAAGACAAAACAACTTTCACGTGTCCCTTTGGAATGTTTGCGTATAGACGAATGCCGTTTGGACTCTGTAATGCTCCAGCCGCTTTCCAGAGATGCATGGTGAGCATATTCTCCGATTATGTCGAGAAAATTATTGAAGTCTTCATGGATGACTTCACAATATATGGTAACTCTTTTAACGAATGTCTCAATAATCTTGCTAAGATATTACAAAGATGCCTAGAATTTAATCTTGTTTTAAATTATGAAAAATGCCACTTCATGGTTGACAAAGGGTTAATTTTGGGTCATATAGTTTCCTCAGAATGTATTGAGGTCGATAAAGCAAAAACGGATATTATCAACTCATTACCTTACCCCACATCTGTGAGGGAAATTCGTTCGTTTCTTGGCCATGCAGGATTTTACAGACGGTTAATAAAAGACTTCTCAAAGATCGCGTAACCGCTCTACAGTCTGTTACAGAAGGATAAAGAATTTAAATTTGAGCAGACTTGTAAAGATGCATTTGACGTACTGAAGCAGAAATTGGTCTCTGCCCCCATAGTGCAACCACTGAATTGGAACTTCCCATTTGGAATCATGTGTGATGCAAGTGATCAAAGTGTGGGAGCTGTTCTTGGTCAAAGAATAGGGAAAGAGCCTCATGTTTTCTACTACGCTTCGAATACTTTAGATGCTGCCCAAAGCAATTACACAACCACTCAGAAAGAATTATTAGCTGTTGTGTTTGCTTTAGATAAATTTAGATCTTACCTGTTGGGAACTAAAGTGATTATTTTTTTTCTGATCATGCAGCTTGGAAATATTTGATAGGGAAGAAGGAGGCAAAACCTCGACTAATTAGGTGGATTCTACTTCTGCAAGAATTTGATTTTGAAATCCGGGATAAGAAGGGATGCGAAAACTTAGTAGCCGACCATCTGAGTCGATTACCAATTCCGGCAGATGACACACCATTGAAAGACAACTTCCCAGATGAAAACCTGTTTTCAGCAAATGCGGTTCATCCTTGGTACGCAGACATAGTAAACCATCTCGTCACAAGTACTATACCTTCAGAATTACCAAGGTCCAGAAAAGATAAGATTAAAAAAGATGCTCGATATTACATTTGGGACGATCCTGACCTATGGAAGCATTGCTCCGATCAGGTAATTCGACGGTGTGTAGCAGAAACAGAGGTACAGTCTATCTTAACTTTTTGTCATTCTTATGCATGTGGAGGACACTTTGGACCTAAACGCACCGCACATAAAATTCTTGAGTGCGGACTATTTTGGCCAAGTATATTTCATGACGCCTTCTTATTTTGTAAAACCTATGAAAAATGCCAAAAAGTCGGTAATCTTAGCCGTCGAAATGAGATGCCCCTTACTCCCATCCATATTTGTGAAATTTTCGATGTGTGGGGCATCAATTTTATGGGTCATTTTATTTCTTCTTTCGGTAATTTCTATATACTTTTAGCTGTTGATTACGTTTCTAAGTGGATAGAGGCAAAGGCTACTCGCAATGATAATGCTAAGACTGTGGTTGACTTTCTTAAAAGTTCTATCTTTTCCAGGTATGGCACCCCACGAGCATTGATCAGTGACAGAGGAACTCATTTCTGCAATAAGCTCGTAAGTGCACTTATGGAGAAATATGGAGTGACTCAATGAATTGCCACTGCCTACCATCCACAAACAAATGGACAAGCTGAAGTGTCAAATCGAGAAATCAAGTCCATATTGGAGAAGACTGTTAAACCTAACAAAAAGGATTGGAGCTTGAGACTAAATGACGTACTTTGGGCTTATAGGACAGCTTATAAGGGACCAATAGGCATGTCACCTTATCGACTTGTTTTTGGTAAACCGTGCCATCTCTCGGTCGAATTAGAGCATAAAGCATTTTGGGCATTTAAGCAGTGTAATATGGAGATGGAGACGGCTGGAAGAGCTCGAAAGGTGGACATTCAGTAACTCGAGGAAATTAGAAACGATGCATATGAAAATGCTCGAGTTTATAAAGAAAAGACGAAGGCGTTCCATGATAAGATGATCACTAGGAAGCAGTTTTCAATAGGACAAAAAGTTCTCCTATACGACTCCACCTTAAAAATTTTCGCTGGTAAGCTTCGATCCAAATGGATAGGTCCATTTACTATCACTAATTTATTTTCAAATGGTGTAGTGGAAATTCAAAGCGAAGAAACCCGGAAGTGCTTTAAGGTGAATGGTTAACGATTGAAACCCTTCTACGAGAATTTTCAAACGCACACGATTGAGGAGATTGTTCTCGAGAAGCCTAGAATTTAAATAACAGGTTGTCGAACTAACGACGTTAAACATAGCACTGTTGGGAGGCAACCCAAATTTTCTTTTTCCTTTATGCAAATAAAATTTTTGGTAAAATGGAAAATGAAAATGCATGTCAAGGATTAGTTTTGTCTAAAGAAAGACTTGGTACTTAAGTATGTCCATTGTGACTCACCTCTCTTTCCTGGGAACTTACTTGGTGCACTTATCACGACTGTTTTACCAAATCTCGTAATCTTGGTTTTTAATAATTTATTTCTCGAGTTTATAGCTTAGCTAATAAATTTGAAAAAAAAATTCCTATTATTATTATTATTATTTATTTTTACTATTTTATTTTATTTTCATTTTTATTTTTGCAGGAAAACATTCCAAGACAAAATTAAATTCCACATGTCAACCCACAAAATTCTTTTTTCAGTTAAGGCCCACTCTACCTACGATACCGCCCTCCACGACGTTGAAATACATGGGGAGTTTCTTTTTCTCTCTTTCTCCTACTTATCTTTACTTTTATTTTTTAAATTACATTGGAACAATGTAAAATAAGTAGGGGGAGGAAAATATAAATTGATTCTAATTTGCTTATCTGTCATCGCTATTTTTGCATGTTTTCGGTAAAAGGTAAAATTTTTCTTTTGATAAATTGGGATGGTACAGTTATGGTTTGAACTATTTAGCTATTTAATTTTTACACATGAAACTTTTTAATAACCTAGACTCAGTGGGTAAGAAATTTTTGGGAATTATGAGTTTGCTTGACTGCTTACCTTTTATCATATGTTAAATCTTTTCAACAAAAAAATAAGAAAAATAAAAAATAAAAATAAAAATACTCCTCTGATACGAATGTTAAGAGTGAAAAATTGGGGTTGTACATCAGGCTGAGTAACCGGAACGTGGTGCTTGGGTTGTCATTACATCTCGCGTAAAAAGGTTCGTGTGGCTACCCAATTTCTTTACACTCACTCTGCTAACAAGTTATCATGAGTAGGGCGAAATAACCCGCTTAGAGACGTCCAAATTGAGTAACCGGAACATGGTTCTTAGGTTGTCATCATGTCTCGCGTCAAAATATTCGAAAATGCCCTAAGTACAAAAATAATAGAATGAAAGGTAAGCCTATCAAGCTCTCATAAATTTTGAAATATATTTACTTACTTCTTAGGCTAGGTTATTTGAGATATTAATGTGTTAGGATTAAATTGTTAAATTTTTGCAAACCATGGGGGCCAAGTCCTATTTTGGAGAAATTTTTTCCTTTTGCAGATACATACAAAATGCTCGAGGACTAGCATGAGCTAAGTAAGAGGGATTTGATTAAATACTAAAGTTACATATTTTATGTAATTAATTTGGTGGACCACTAAATTTGCCATATTTATTGAATTTTGTGCAGGAATGCAATTTGGGGCTAAATAGAAGAAAAAGGAAACAATTGGGCCAAATTAAAGAAAGAAGCAAAGAAGGAGGGCCAAAGTAGAATTTTTCCAATATTAATTAGCTGAAAATTTTGTTGACTTAGTGGGGGAGATTATTTTGGGATATTTTTTGTCATGGAATATTTATATTTTTATTTTTCCTTGATTTTCTAAACTAGTTGGCTTCTAAATTAGTAAATCCTCTAGTATAAATAGAGCATGTATTGTTAATCAATTAATCAATCAAAAAATATTTAGCTTTTATCTCTCAATTCTCTCCTTCCTACGTAGCCTTTGTTGTTTATTTAGTTTCCTTTCCTTCAAATTTTAATTTCCAGTAGCTAATCACCATTTGCAATTCCTTTTTCAATTTTTTTTCCAAATAGTCAACCACCCCACTTTAATATATTCCAACTCCCATACTCAATCACATCACCCACCTTTTCACCCATTTACCTTAATTAATTTATCAAATACAAACATGTCCCAAACCTTAGCCAACTAAACCCATTTTCAGCTTTAGGCCGAAATTAGCCTCGTCAAAACCCGTGAGTTACGAACCCGAGCCATTTAACTCCTAAAATTCCAGTACTTATTACTTCTCCGGATTAAGAGTATGATTATTTCAGCTCATAAATTCAGATGAACACTAAGTCAAAAAAAGACGTTGTTTGATTTGGTGTGATTAGACGTACAGTTGGAATTCCGAAAAGAACGTTTCTAATCGGTTTTCTGTGAACACATTGGCTTGCCAAGTGGATATTACTGTTTGGTTCTGTCAAGGGAAGTAGTAACCAGATTTAAATGTCCCACGCGGTTGAGGGCATTGGTTCGAGCTAGGCTCTTCTAGAACGCAAAGCTGCTGGAGTTCTAAATCACGAACGTTTCGTGGTTGTCCGATCGGTAAGAATTAGTTATTGGATGTTCCATAACTAATTTACACAAGGAAGAGTTGGTGTCCGAGGCGTCCTTGGTAGCTATAACTAGCTTATTGGAAAAGAGGAGTTCATCCAATTTCGAGGATCGGTTCAAAGATGAGGAAAATTCGTGTCTAAAGCTGAGCTCATTCTAATTAATTTTTCTTAATATTTATTTCATGGTGTTTATTATTTTGTTTTCAACTTTTACTTTTGACGTTATTTTTCTGTTTGGTTCAGGTTTTCAAATTTTTATCCCCCCGAACATCTTGGGCACGACAGCTGCCCCGACATAAATTTGGTCAAGCGAGCAACAATTTACAGTAAACCCAGTCTCTGAGGGATCGACCCTACTCCCTATACTACTTAAATCGCAAATTAGGCGTAGGTCTATATTGGTGGGTTCGACACCCATCAGTCTGGGACATGGCATTGGCACCGAGATGAGAGGTCCCATGTAAGACCATGTCTGGGACATGGCATTGGCACTGAGGTGAGAGGTCCCATGTAAGACTATGTCTAGGACATGGCCTTGGCACCGAGATGAGAGGTCCCATGTAAGACCATGTCCGGGACATGGCGTTGGCATCGAGATGAGAGGTCCCATGTAAGACCATGTCTGGGACATGGCATTTGCACCGAGATGAGCGGTCCAATGTAAGACCATGTTTGGGACATGGCGTTGGCACCGAGATGAGAGGTTCCATGTAAGACCATGTCTAGGACACGGCATTGGCACCGGGATGAGAGGCCCCCCGTAAGACCATGTTTGGGACATGGCATGGGCACCGATATGAGAACTCTCATATAAGACCATATCTAGGATATGGCATTGGCAGTACAGGAAACATCTCATGTAAGACCATGTTTGGGACATGGCTTTGGCATGTTATTATCAGACAGGAGACACGAGTATCCTTAGTATTCCAAGTGATTCAACGGGCTAGTAAAGAAATTATGTTACATGAATGTTCAGGTAAAAGTACAATAAACAGATTCAGGTAAGTATAAGGATTAAGAATATTTCAGTTATCAGTTGAGAAAATAATTTCAGCAAGGAAGGAGTAAGTTATAATGATGAGTTGTTTAAGCAAGCAAGTAAGTAAACAAGTAAGAGAGTAAATAAAGAAGAAGTTAAATTTGATGAGACAAAATATTCAGGTATGATACCTAAAAGAATGTATGTATTAACTGGAAGTTTTTATTTACAAAGTGGAATAAAGTGAGGTTCGTGATAACAGAATTAGTCAGAGAAATGATAATTAAGTGGTAAAGATGTCTGTGTGTGAAAGTTACAGTCGAAATGAACATGATGATCTTTTCTGGATATTATGTATATTCTTTTATCCTCAGAGATATGTATGTGTAATTGTTCAGTTCTGATAGGGTTCTTATGTTGTGAGAATGTTAGCTAATTATAATGTTAGACGAAAGCCCTGTTGGTCTGATCGGTTTATGACTGGTTATTGTTATGTTTTGCATGCATACTTAGAAAGTTTATTGTTTTGCTAAAAGAAATATTGTGTTGATGACTAAATTGCAAAACATGTAAACGTGATATGTGAAGTACATAAAATGGATTATTAGTAAATTACGGATGAATAATGAATTTTGAAATATAATACATGTATTAAAGATAGAGAAAATATAAATATACGAATTATTGGTACAAGGATTAAATTGTAAATGATGTAAAAGCATTACGTGAAAAGTGTAAAAGTGATATGCATGCATGATATAATTTTCCCAAGTAGATGAGATTAGAACTACTAGGATATTAGTGGTATATCATTAAAGGACCCTAGCACACTCTCTGATTAATAGCACGCTAGTGCTCTCAATTATTAGCACATTTATGTTCTCTACATAACACTTTAGTGCTTTTTGTTTAATAATGCATAATAATGCACCTCCGTATCAGTTTCGTATATCCTAAGTGTTCTATCTAATCTATTAGGCCTCTGCTAAAAAAAAGGATAAATAATTTTCGCTAAAAGGTAAAGGTTTACCTCTGATTCATGTCTGAAATATTGATTGTGAAATGAAAGGATAGAGGATGAATACGAATACTAAGCTAGGTAAATATGTGCAGAAGGGAACTACAGAATTATAGAGATGATTTTAAGAAAACTAAATGAAGAAAGGACTTCTTGTTAAGTGGAAAGAGAGGAAATAAGAGCTCAATTAAGTAAAAAGAAGAATATTATTGAAAAGGAAGTACAAAATGATATAAAAACTAGAAATGTTAGTGACAAGAATGGATAGAAAAGGATAATTGAAAGAATATAGAAATGATGAAGTTCATGATCAAAACAAAACAAGGAAATTTCGAGGACTAAATTTATTTTAATGGGGGGAGAAATGTAATATCGCAAAAATTACTACTATAATACCCCGAAAATTACTACAGTAACAAAGTAGGTATCCTTGATAGTAAAATAAAGAAATAAAGTGACAAAAAGGGAAATTTTGAGTTATGGCAACATTGGGAATTATATTATGACATATTAATTCAAGAAATGATTAAATCGCAAAACTGAGAAAAGTTTTGTTGCCCAAGAGTAAATACTCAAAATTTGAGGGATTAAAGTGTAAATACGAAAAATTTGAAGGACCAATAGTGTAACTATTTTAAGGGTGGAATAATCTAAAAACTAAGGAAAATGGATGAATTAGGACCAAATTGAAAATGTGAAGAATTTTGAGGGACTAAATCACAATTTTACCAAATTAAGTGATGACTCAAGGATGGAATTTTTAAAGATTTTAAAGGGCAAAATGGTCAATTAGAAGAGAGAGAAATCTAGAAGATAATAATGATGTTGGAGATATTTTATATTAATTAAATACATAAATATTAGTTTATTAATATTTTAATTTAATTTTTAAATGATATTTTATTATATTATTAGTATTTTATTTAGTGTATATAAGAAAAGGAAGATGAAGAACCATCCATTCCACCATATTTCCATGCAACTAACGTGAGAAGAGAGGAGAAGAAAGAAAGTTTTGCTTTTTTTACAATTTCGTTCTTCCACAAAAAAATTACCATTTTCACCTAGAAATCAAAAGAATTTCCATAGCTTCCAAGAGAGAAGAATAACATGGAGACAATGGGGAGCTAGAATATCAAGTTAGATTCAAGAAATAGAAGCCAGAGGAGAGAGAAAATCAAGTTAAAGATTGAAATCAATAGCACAAGGTAAGGACATCAAGATTTCAATATATTTTTAAGTTTGATATTATTGAAAAAGCATGGAAATAATGTTATAGTAGAGTTTTCTTATATAAGGTCTTATGCTCTTGATATATTAGTGAAGAGCAATAAGTGAAAATGATGGGAAATATTGTAGAGAAAGGGAATAAGAGAGTTATACACCAAGTAATCAACATTTTTCACTAAAATAGTTTTGGACAGCAGCAGTAGGTTAATTTTGAAAAATCACCATAAATTGTGGAAATAGAATTAGAGTATGAATAAAATATAGAAATAAATATTATTGAGTCTAGTTTCTCATAGAAGAAATGATGCAAGTAATGAAATTGTAAATCATGAGATATAATAAATTTTGTGAGATAAGGTCAGAATTAATTTGGGTTCCCCTATTCTAACTTGGAAAAATAATTAAAAATCGTAAAAATATAATCATGGGTTATAATTTATATGTTTAAAACCCTTAATTAGTCTATTTTCAAGAGAAACAAACGGGAACATCTTCTGCACTCTGTACAAAGAGATAATAAATTTTTAGTGAAGAGGGATCAAAATTGTCAAATAGTGAAACTGGGGAAACTGTAAAGAATAAACTGTATTTATTGGCCAAACTAAAAATTCTGAAAATTTTAAGGTAAGAATATATGTGAGTCTAGCTTTAGAGAAAGTTTTCGGATCTCAATTTGGAGTTCTGTAGCTTAAGATATAACTAATTTAGTGACTATGACTCAAGTGAATAGCTTTTTATGAGTAAACAAGTTAATAGTGGTATTATGTATATATCAAGGACGTGGAATGGAGTGGAGGAGGAGGAAAAATTTATGTGAATATTCAGCCAATATGAGTTTATTTTAAAATAGCTAATTTACATGTTTTAGGTTCAGGGACTAAATTGAATAAAAGTAAAATTTTAAGGGTAATTTTGTAAAAATATCAAAAAGTGACCAAATTGCATAAAATGAATTGTTTTATTATTTAAATTAATAAATTGAATGAAATATTGGGTGGAAATTCAAGGAAAATAGAAAATTACCAAAATGTCCCTAAATTTTGGTATTTCTGCAATTTAGCCTGGTAAGTTCGTGTAACTTGAATTATGTTCTTAGATGATTGAAATATATATATATTGGATTGAGAAATTGATTTGAATTGTGAACATGATAAATTGTGAATTGAATGAAATGGAAATGAAGCTTTGAATTACATGAGTAAATATCGGGTCTCGTAGGCCCTATTTGTTATGAATATAATATTTCGAGGATATGTTGTAAAGAATTATAAAAGCACGTTAAAAATTTGAAAGTTTTAATTCGGATGAAATTTTGTAACTCGGTTTAATACGTATGCAAATGTATGTCTTCTAGTAATGCCTCGTACCTGATTCCGACGCCGAATACGGGTAAGGGGTGTTACAATGTGACATCGCCAGATTCGGTCATAACGTTTAGACCGCGTTTAGACCGGGTTTGGGGTGTTACAGATATATAGCTCTCCACAACAACAACCTCCCCAAATCCCAATATTCTCTCCTCAAATCTCTCTCCTTGATATCTTCTTTAAGAACCTTCAAGACCCCATTCAAACTCTCAGCCAACAGAGTTCGAAACCACCTCAAACTCCTACCGCCTCATGCTAGAAAGATAAATACCTTTTTGCTTGCAATGGGATTTGAACCCAAGCTCTCACATCAGCCAATTCACGCCACTTGCCTCCTTACCACAAGCTCTTTTTGTGTCACATTTTGTCTTCAATTTATTAAAAGGTCGAAAGGCCAAAGTCCAGGTTCCTTTAAAAGAAAAACCAAAATAAATTGCAAGAGCCAAGACTTGAACCCAGGCTCCCTTACAACCTTAATGACGCCACAACCACTAGACCACATGCTTCCTTATGACATTTTTTTAACACAATAATTTAAAAGGCTTGCATAGCATCTAGGGTTTTATCCACTTAAAACCCAAATTTTTGCTAAAGCCCAGGTTTGAACCCAGGACTTTTCCAACTCCTTTTAGGACCCTTAACCACTAAAGCAGACATGCTTTTGTACACAATTTCCAAACCGTTCCCTTGCTTAAAGCCCAATACTTCTAGGCCCAAATTTTGGGGTGTTACACTCACATTCTAGACCAGTTTGGGGTTAAGGTGTTCACGGATAGGCCATACCAACTTGGGTTAATTCCCACCTAAATGACTTCCTAGGGTAGTCAAAACTACATTTTAGGTTCTTTCATTCTCGAACAACTAATCCGCTAAGAAAACCCTACACAAGTATCAATTAACCATACCTCCACTCACTAATCCCCCATAAGAGAATTAGTTCCTCATGGATATAAAAAACATAATAAAGTTAATGTAAAAGATTAAATTTAATAACAAATCAATAGACAAAAGTTTAAGAGAATCCTGAATTATATTTAATTGAAGAAGTTCAAAAAACCACAAAGAGTTAATCAAGTTTCTCAAATCAAATCTCCCAACAAATGCAAAACTGAAAATAACCTAAAGCCTAAGAAAAAAGAAAAACTAAAAACTAAAATTACAAAGGAAATTATAAGGTATGAAAAACTATCCATAACTAGTGTTAAATAAGCCTATTTATGGAGTTAGGGTTGTCGTCATCCTCAACCCTATGTCAGCTGATGTTCTTGTGTTTTAATATTTGATTATGCAGAACAAAACTCTGCTGGCTTTTATGTCTTCCTGTACAGGACCAGTGTTACGACACCCTAGTACTTGTGTCGCGACATCGAAAGTGGTATGCTCGTACTCAGGGTAGCTTCAAGGGTGACTCGTGACATCCCTTGGTTGTGTCGTGACACTGAAGGCAGTATTGGAATTCTTGCTTTATGGTCCCTATGTTGTGACATCAGGCTCCCCATGTTGCAACACAGTGACCAGCATTGTGTAGATACACCCTCTAATGGTCTCCTGCACACTTACAAAGTATATTAGCTCACCCTTAGGCCTCATTTGACCCCTAAGGTCAATAAAAGACTCAAACTACAATTTTTATTAAATGTAAATGAAACTAGGAAAACTTAATTTTAAACATAATAAAAGTGCTTATATTCAAGTTCCTTAAGTGAGGAAACTAGTTTAATCTGCTACACCGAATTATGACAGGTCACCTCATAACACATGTAGTGATCTGACACGAGTTTTAGTAGGGAATATGAGAGAACCTCCCTTCTTTTTCTACGATATTTGCAGATTTCGTGCACGCCACTGAAATATTGTAAATCATGGTATACCTTCTATTTCCTCTTCTAGTTAGTCTTAACTCTCATGTCGATGGTGCAGGGTCTTCCTCAAGTTCTTCTATTACTCCCGTTCCAGCACACAACATGTATATCACAACGATTCTAGATGAGGCTTGTGCCAAGTAAAGGGCTACTACTACTCCACCAAGAAAAAAAAACAACTAAGAAGACTTAGAAAAGGCCCAGGGTTAAAGGAAGCACCTAAGAAGCTGAGGATAGTGAACGCCTACAATTAATACGTCGTAAACTCAGAAAAGGGATTGCTACAACATAAACTCATAGTACTCTAATTCCCACCCTTTCTACAATTCCTACTCTGCTAGTGGAGTTCGCCAACTCTGTAGACTCCCAAGTTCACACTATAGATCCTCCTCTGGCTACGGTCCCAACAGAAACAATATGTCCATAACAACTAGTGGTTTTTTCTAGCACTCTACCACAGAATGCTTCTTTTGGCAAAGTAGAAGATTTTTTCCCTTGGTATGATCTGTTGAAGTTAGGCCTATCTTCTGGCTCTTTGGGCTCTATCTTTCAGTAGCAAAGTAATTTAGTGCCTCAGCAAGTAAAAGAGACAGTCACTTCCTATCTCTCCTCAAACCCTGAGTTATCTTCTCTTTCACTTTTGGCGAAGTATTCACAAGCCTTATTTGTGGAGTATGGGCTTTCAAGTTGGACCCTTCAAGAAACCAACGATCCACATTGTGCTAAGATAGTGAGTATGGAGGAGGCTGTTGGAATCACAAAAATATATAGACTTTTTCATGCCCTTTTAACTCAAATTCATGCAATTTCATTGTAATTCTTGTTGAAAAATATAATATAATTATAAAATAATTAAATTGTACTCAATTTATTAACATATTTAGTTTTATAATAAATTCTAAAAAATTTTGATTTATTTTCGACAGATTTGCACAATGGGTGAAAATTGACTTGGTAGACACTACTAGAAGCTCAAAATCATGAAGTGATTTATAAAGCATCAAGGTGAATTAATTTTTCAGCCTAAGATGGTCCAAATTATGAATATTAATACATAATATAATTAATTTTAATTTTATCCAATTTATTTTGGGTTAAATAATTTTTATTAATTATATTATGGAAATGAGGCCTAGTTGTGCTAATATGAAAGACTGATCCAACCGAGCAATCGTGCTGTCCAAACTAGTCCAACATGCTGACCCGATAAGCTTAAATTAGTTGATTTATTGACTTTCAAATCAACCCTTCGAGTCTCCTTGAAACTGCATTCAAACCCCTCATCTTATTATGCTTTTGTAGATTTGCCCTTAGCTAAATATAACAAGTTGAAATCTTCAACTTGTGCATGAGTGGTGGTCGGCCAAGGGGAGTGTGCGACCGCTAATTATTTTCTATTTTTTGCAGCCACTCCCACCTATAAATACCCCTTTCACCTATTCATTCAACACACCTTTCATTCCACACATCTCTCTCTCTTTTACTCACTTTCTCCCTTCGGAAACCTCCTTTTGTTTCCCATTTTTCCTATCTATATCCATTGCTAATTTCCCTTATAACAGGCCAATTTTAGCTAAATCAGAAAAGTGGTATTGAAACCACAAATCTGAGGTCATAAAATTATTTTAATATTATTTTTGGTATTTACAGTATGTTATTTGATATGTGTGAAAATTTCGTGATTTAATTTTATCGATTGGTTAGTTAATTTGATAAAAGAACTAAATCGCATAAAATGCAATAGTGGCTTTCTAGTTGTTAAAGTACTTATTTGCTATGGTTTCTTGATTTTAAAGTCCTTAAAATGAAATTAGGCCATTGAATATATGAGTGGACGGTATTGGGCATGCATTATATGGTTTTCAAATTAAATTATAAAGGTTAATTTGGTAAATGATTAATAAATGGTTAATAAAATAAAACATAAAGTAAAAACACATGCATATTCATCTTGTTTGGCCGGAACTCAAAGAGAAAGAAAAAATTGGAAAGCTTTAAGGTTCGACACACTTGGGAGCTTGATTTAGGTATGTTTTGAGCTCGATTTTTTTGATGATTTTTATGTTTTTGAGATCGTTGCTTCGTATTCTAGCTAGCCCATACCTTAATTTTTGGATTGGTTGATGAATTTGTGAGTTTCCATTGATGATAGAGTGATGTTTTTTTGTTTCATGATGAAAAATAAATATTTGATGTTAGATTATCATGTTTTACTTAGTGATTTTTGACAAAAATGCTTATTAAGGATTAAATTGTGAAATTTGTAAATTGAAGGGTTAAAATGTGAAATAAATGGAATTAATGGGCTACTAGGGACCTAAGAAATTTTCGGACAAACATGGGTTAAATTAAATTTTTAGTATTTTGTGTTGTTTTGAAATAGGGACTAAATTGTAAAAATGTAAAATGTTAGGGGCTAAAGTGAAAAATGCCCATTTACTTGTTTTTGGATGAAATTAATGAATATGTCTTTAAATAAGTTAAATTTGAATTTTTAGATCAAGAAAGGAAGAAATTGGATTTGGATCCGGGGAAGTCGAAAGTTATTGAAAGTAGTTCCGATCTGTTCATTTCCGAACGAGGTAAGTTCATAAGTAAATAAATGTTCTTAAATTCATTTGTATATACAAATATATATGTTGCCAAATTGAACTGAACATGGGATGATCTGTTTCGAGCTTAAATTGATTGAATTACGATGTCCGAAAGCCCCATACGAACCATATGAATAGTATAGGATACGTATGTCATGACTTTGGGAATTTTGAGGTATGATTTCGTGTAAGACCATGTCTGGGACATTGGCATCAATATGAGACTTTGTGTAAGACCAGGTCTGGGACATTGGCATCGTATATGATTATAACATGTAAGACCATATCTGGGATATGGCATTGTATGTGATATATGTGTTTCCGAGTATCCTTAACGATTCTGAATGGTTCAACAAGCAATGTTAAAACGAGTCCGAATGTGAATTTGAGCTAAATGTCACAGGTACATATGAGGTTTACATATTCATTGAAAAAAATAAGGTAAGTGAAGTTAGTTAAAGGTGTAATTTTGATTATATGAGTAAAATGACTGTATATGTGTATGAGATTAGCTATGTTTTGGCCTATTTCAAATTGAATTATATATGTTCTCGTGATGAATTATTTGCTTATGACTTACTAAGATTTCAAATTTTATTATGTGCATTTTTTCTATTTTATAGTTATATAAAACTAGCTCATGTTCAGGGATCGTCAAGGAACATTGTCACACGATCGAGCACTATTTCGGTACTTTAAAAGTTTGTACTTTTGATATATGGCATGTATAGGCTAGTTTCAATATGGTTCATTTTGATCTGTATGTATGTAGCCATGCGAAAATGGCTTGATAATGATGCTAATGTTTGTGTATATTCGGTCATGGTATAAGCTCATTTTGGGAAGTATGTTTCATGGTATATATGTATGGTGTATTGGTTATATGTTTTGGTTGAGTAATGATTTAGTTGATGGATGTATTTTTACTATAATGCATATGTTCCCATAAGCTAAGTTGTGTATAAATGATTGCTTGCATATTGGTTGTTTAGGTACGATTTGTGATGGCAAAGTACGTATATGTTTTATAATTTATTAAATGGTTATCTAGGTATGGCATAAATGGTAAATTGCGCATGAATTAGTAAAGTACAAGATCATATTTAATTGTTTGGTAATATTTGATATTGTCTCATGTATGGATGTTATTTAAGCCGTATGGTGTGTCTTGTTTTGACTTAATAATTTGAATGTGCATAGGCATGTAAAATGTACGTTTGACAAGTTGCTAATGAAATAGATTGATAAAATTAAAGATCATAATCTATATCTAGGTACCACATATGAAATGATACATGCTTGGTTTTAATTTAGATAGTCGAATACCATGAATGTGATGTTCATATGGTTCGAAAATTATATTTATAAAGCACATGTTGCATGACTTTGATGCATGTTAGTTGGTTCAAAAATTTGATTGAATGGAGGATATTGATTTGGTTAAATTTGAAGCATGTTTCATATTTGTAATTTGATTAATATTGCATATTTGAATTAATTGGTTATGTGCTTTATATATATGAATTTGACTTATATGAATGAGTGAATGGTTGCTATTTGAATTTGATAACTATTGTCAAGAAGTCATTATTATTTTGTGCATGAATTGTAATAAATGATTATGATGAACTATGTTTTATTCGGTAATGCCTCGTAACCCCAATCTGGCGATGGATACAGGTTAGGAGTGTTACATTTGATTGGTATCAGAGCTACAGTTTAGTCAGTTCTAGGACTAAAGTAGCGCGTGTGAGTATGGCTATACATGCCATATATATAAACTGCGATAGTGTGATTATTCCTGACAATTAAAATGTGTTTTTGTATAGTAAATGGATCCCGGTCGAGCCGTAGCTGACGATGTGGAAAGTAATCTGCCCACTTCAGCTCAAGGGGCAGCGCCGGCTAATTAAAGGCCAATTATGAGTAGCCACGAGGAAGAGGCTAAGGAAGCCTTCTTCTAGATGATGAACGAATGGTTCACACAGTAAGTCAAGACAAATTCGACCGCTCAACAACCTGCATCCCCGCCTAATCCTCATTAAATACCTGTGATACCTCAAGTTACTTATTCAATGCGGTTAAATAAGCCTCCGGTTGATAAAAGTAGAAAATACGGGGCCGAAGAATTCAGAGCTACTACTGATGATGATGCCGAGCGAGCTAAATTCTAGCTTGATAATATGATTCGGGTGTTCGATGAATTATCTTGTACTCCAGATGAACGTATCAAATGTGTTGTGTCTTTGTTAAGGTACACTACATATCATTGGTGGAATACACTAGTATCAGTGGTTCCAAAAGAACGGGTTACTTGGGAGTTTTTTTAGATTGAATTTCAGAAGAAATATATCAGTTAGAGATTCATAGATCAAAAACGCAAAGAATTCCTCGAGTTAAAACATGGTCGCATGATAGTGATAGAGCATGAGCGGGAATTTGTGAGACTCAGTAGATATGCCCGGGAATGTGTTTCAACTGAAGCTATAATGTGTAAAAGATTTGAAATCGGTTTGAATGAAGACATTAAGCTGTTAGTCAGGATTCTTAAAATAAAAGAGTTTGTGGTACTCATTGAGCGAGCATGCAAAGCTGAGGAACTCGGGAAAGAGGAAAGAAAAGCTGACTTTGAAGCTAGAGATTTGCAAAAAAGATCATAGAGTAAGTCATTTCAGTCAGCATCAAAGAAGTTTTGAGATGATTTTAGCCATTCAAAGGCAACTGTAGGTTATTCTAGATGAGATCGAGACAGACAACCTGTGAGTTCAAAAGTTACTTCAATAGCTAGTGCTGGAAATGTCAGACCAAGTCAACCTGAGTGCAAACATTGCAGTAAACAACATCCCAGCAATTGTAAATTGAATGATCGGGCTTGTTTCTAATGTGGATCATTAGATCATTTCATCTGTGAATGTCTTGAGTTGGCCGAGCAAGATACAGTGCAGAATACGTGGCTGAGTAACACTGTAGCTAGAGGTAGACCACCCAGAAACATGGGTAATGTGAGTGGTAGTTAGAGGGGAACTAAAGGCACTACTGTTAGATCTAAAGCCCGCGCACCTGTCAGAGCTTATGCTATTTGCGCTCGCGAAAAAGCCTCGTCTTCAGATGTTATTACCGGTGCTTTCACTCTCTATGATACCATTATGATTGCATTGATAGATCCAAGATCAACTCATTCTTATATATGCATAAATTTAGTATCCAGTAAGACTTTCTTGTAGAGGCTACTGAATTTGTGATTAGAGTATCAAACCTCTTAGGCAAGTGTGTTTTACTAGATAAAGTGCGCAAGAACAGTCTATTGATGATTTGAGATTTTTTTTTCTGGCTGATCTGATGTTTTTACCATTTGATGAATTTGATATAATTCTGGGTATGGATTGGCTAACGTTGCATGATGTGATTGTGAGCTGCAAACGAAAGGCGATCGATTTGAAATGTCAGAATAATGAGATTATCCGGATTGAGTCAGATGATCGAATGGGTTGCCGGCTGTGATTTCATCAATGAAAGCTCAGAGTTATGGGAGAAAAGGCTATGAAACTTACTTTGCTTAAGTTCTTGATACAAAAGTAACTGGAAAGAAGGTTGAATTTGTTCCATTTGTGTGTGAGTATCTAGATGTATTTCCTGAAGAGCTACCGGGACTACCATCGATTTGAGAAGTTGAATTTAGTATTGAACTAGTGCCGGGAATTACTTTGATATCAATAGCTCCATATAGAATGGCTCTGACCTAGTTAAAAGAATTGAAATCTCAGTTGCAAGAGTTGATCGATAGAGGATTTGCACTACCGAATTTCTCTCCCTGGGGTGCTTCGGTATTATTTGTGAAAAAGAAAGACGGAACTATAAGAATGTGCAATGATTATAGACAGCTCAATAAAGTGACAATCAAGAATAAATATCCTCTGCCACGAATAGATGATTTGTTTGATCAGCTGAAAGGGGCTAAAATGCTTTCTAAGATAAATTTGAGATCGAGTTATTATCAGCTGTGAGTTAAGAACTCAGATGTGCCGAAAATTGCTTTTTGAATGAGGTACGAGCATTAAAATTTTCTAGTTATGCCTTTCGGACTAACGAATGCACCTGCTGTTTTTATGGACCTAATGAATCAGATCTTCAGACTGTATTTGGATAGATTTGTTGTTTTGTTTATAGATGACATCTTGATATACTCTTGTGATGAATCTCAGCATGCTGAACATCTAAGAATAGTGCTACAGACTTTGCGAGATAAACAACTATTTGAAAAGTTTAGTAAATGTGAGTTCTGGTTATGAGAAGTTGGTTTTCTGTGGCATATTGTGTCAGCATCGGGTATTCGAGTCAATCCCAGTAAGATTTTGGGAATATTTGATTGGAAGTCTTCGAAATATGTATCCGAAGTCTAAAGCTTTCTGGGACTCACCAGTTATTACAAATGATTCGGAAAAGGTTTCTCAATGATTGCAACTCTATTGACGAGACTACTTTAGAAGGATGTTAAGTTCGAGTGGCCGGACAAGTGCCAAAAGTTTTGATAATCTAAAAGCTCTTTTGACTGAAGCTCCAGTGTTAGTACAACCAAAGTTGGGTAAAGAATTCGTAATCTATAGTGATGCATTGTTGAATGGTTTGGGATGTGTTTTGATGCAGGAAGGCAAATTCATAGCTTATGCCTCGAGACAATTAAAGCCGCATGAAAGGAATTACCTGACGCACGATTTGGAATTAGCAACTATCGTGTTTGCATTAAAGATTTGGCGTCACTATCTGTTCGGTGAGAAATATCATGTTTCTTACGATCACAAGAGCTTAAAATATTTGATGACTCAGAAAGATCTAAATCTACGACAGTGAAGATGGTTAGAATTGTTAAAAGATTACAAGCTAGTGATTGACTAGCATACAAAAAAGGCCAATGTTGTTGCTGATGCTTTAAGTCAGAAATATTTGTTTGCTCTACGTGCAATGAATACTCAGTTGGCTCTATCTGATGACGGCTCGATTATAGCTGAGTTGAAAGCAAGACCATTATTTATGCAACAATTTTCAAAGCATAGAAAGTTGATAATGAATTGCTAGCAAAATGAGCTCAATGTCATTCGAACCCTGATTCAAAATTTCAAGTTGATGATGATGATTGTTCGAGATTTAGAGGCTGGATATATGTTTCGAGAAATTCAGAGTTGATTCAGATGATTTTAAATGAAGCTCATAGTAGTCGTTTGTCTGTTCATCTGGGAAGCACGAAAATGTATATCTTTGGTATGAAACGTGACATCTCAGAGTTTATTTCTAAATGTTTGGTTTTTTAGCAAGTGAAAGTTGAGCATCAGGTACTGTCTGGTTTATTACAGCCGATTATGATTCCCAAGTGGAAATAGGATAGAGTGACTATGGATTTTGTGTCGAGATTGCCCCTATCTCCTAGAAAGAAAGATGCGATCTGGGTTATAGTTGACAAATTGATGAAATCGGCTCATTTTATTTCGGTTCGAATGGAATATTTGTTCGATAAGTTAGCTGAGCTGTATATCTTTGAGGTTGTGAGATTACACGGAGTACTTATTTCTATTGTTTCAGATAGAGATCCGAGGTTCATATAGCAGTTTTGGAAAAAGCTACAAGATACACTAGGTACAAAGCTACACTTCAGTACCGCCTTTCACCCATAGACAGATGGTCAATCCGAGCGAATTATTCAGATACTCGAGGATATGTTGCGATGTTGTATTCTTGAGTTTGAAGGTACGTGGGAAAAGTATTTACCGTTTTTGAATTTGCGTATAATAACAGCTATCAATCGAGTATAAAAATGGCACCGTACGAAGCTTTATATGGTCGCAAATGCTGAACACCTTTGTACTGGACTGAACCTAGTGAGAAAAAGATTCACGGGGTTGATTTGATTAAAGAGACTGAACAAAAAGTGAAAGTGATTCGTGATAGTCTGAAAGCAGCATCAGATCATCATAAATCGTACGCAGACTTGAAACGAAAAGATATTGAGTTTCAGATTGGGGATTGAGTATTTTTGAAAGTATGTCCGTGGAAGAAAACACTTAGATTTGGCAGAAAAGGCAAGTTAAGTTTGAGATTCATCCGGCCATATGAAATTATCGAGCGTATCGAGCCGGTTGCTTATAGATTGTTGTTGCCATCTGGAGTAGAAAAGATTTGTAATGTATTTCATGTATCGATGCTTCGACGATATCGATCCAATCCCTTACATTTGATTTCGCAGTCTGAGATTGAGATTCAATCTGATATGACATACGAAGAAGAATCGATTTGAGTTTTAGATCGAGAGGTTAAAGAATTGAGAAATAGGAAAATTTCATTAGTGAAAGTCTTATGGCATCGACACGGGGTTGAAGAAGCTACGTGGGAGACCTAGGACACTATGAGAGAGCAATATCCAAACCTATTCACTGGTAAGATTTTCGGGGACGAAAATCCCTAAGGGGGAGTTGTAACAACCCGATTTTAGCTAAATTAGAATAGTGGTTTTAGAACCACAAATCTGTGGTCGTAAAAATATTTTAATATTATTTTTGGTATTTATAGTATGTTATTTGATATGTGTGAAAATTTCGTGATTTAATTTTACCGATTAGTTAGTTAATTTGATAAAAGGACGAAATCGCATAAAATGAAATAGTGGCTTTCTAGTTGTTAAAGTACTTATTTGCTATGGTTTCTTAATTTTAAAGTCCTTAAAATGAAATTAGGCCATTGAATATATGATTGGACGGTATTGGGCATGTATTATATGGTTTTCAAATTAAATTATAAAGGTTAATTTGGTAAATGATTAATAAAAATGGTTAATAAAATAAAACATAAAGTAAAAATACATGCATATTCATCTTGTTTGGCCGAAACTCAAAGAAAAAGAAAACATTGGAAAGCTTTAAGGTTCGGCACACTTGGGAGCTTGATTTAGGTATGTTTTGAGCTTGATTTTTTGATGATTTTTATGTTTTTGAGATCGTTGCTTCGTATTCTAGCCAGCCCATGCCTTAATTTTTGGATTGGTTGATGAATTTATGAGTTTCCATTGATGATAGCTTGATTTTTTTTTGTTTGATGATGAAAAATAAAAGTTTGATGTTAGGTTATCATGTTTTACTCAGTGATTTTTGATAAAAATGCTTATTAAGGATTAAATTGTGAAATTTGTAAATTGAGGGCTTAAAATGTGAAATAAATGGAATTAATGGGCTTCTAGCGACCTAAGAAATATTCGGCCAAACATGGGTTAAATGAAATTTTGATTATTTTGTGTTGTTTTGAAATAGGGAATAAATTGTGAAAATGTGAAATGTTAGGGTCTAATGTGCAAAATGCCCATTTATGTGTTTTTGGATGAAATTTAATGAATATGTCTTTAAATAAGTTAAATTTGAATTGATTTAGATCAAGAAAGGAAGAAATCGAATTTAGATCGGGAGAAGTCGAAAGTTGTTGAATAGTCGTTCCGATCCGTTCATTTTCGAACGAGGTAAGTTCATAAGTAAATAAATGTTCTTAAGTTCAATTGTATATACAAATATATATATGTTGCCGAATTAAACTAAGAATGGGATGATCTATTTCGAGCTTGAATTGATTGAATTACGACATCCGAAAGCCCCATACGAACCATAGGAATAGTATAGGATACGTATGTCATGACTTTAGGACTTCCTTGGTATGATTCGTGTAAAACCATGTCTGGGACATTGGCATCGATATGAGATTTTGTGTAAGACCATGTCTGGGACATTGTCATCGTATATGATTATAACATGTAAGACCATATCTGGGATATGGCATTGTATGTGATATATGTGTTTCCGAGTATCCTTAACGATTCTAAATGGTTCAACAGGCAATGTCAAAATGAGTCCGAATGTGAATTTGAGCTAAATGAGTCAGGTACGTATGAGGTTTACATGTTCATTGAAAAAAATAACGTAAGCGAAGTTACTTAATGTGGTAATTTGGATTATATGAGAAAAATGACTGTATATGTGTATGAGATTAGCTAAATTTTGGCCTATTTCGAATTGAATTATATATGTTCTCCTGATGAATTATTTCCTTATGACTTACTAAGCTTTCAAAGCTTACTTTGTGCATTTTTTCTGTTTTATAGTTATATAAAGCTAGCTCGAGTTCGGGGATCGTCAAGGAGCATCGTCACACTATTGAGCGCTATTTCGGTACTTTAAAAGTTTGTACTTTTGATATATGGCATGTATAGGCTAGTTTTAATATGGTTCATTTTGATCTGTATATATGTAGGCATGCGAAAATGGCTTGATAATGATGCTAATGTTTGTGTATATTCGGTCATGGTATAAGCTCATTTTGGGAAGTATGTTTCATGGTATATATATATGGTGTATTGGTTATATGTTTTGGTTGAGTAACGATTTAGTTGATGGATGTATTTTTACTATAATGCATATGTTCCCATAAGCTAAGTTGTGTATAAGTGATTGCTTGCATATTGGTTGTTTAGGTATGATTTGTGATGGCAAAGTACGTATATGTTTTATTGGATGGTTATCTAGGTATGGACATAAATGGTAAATTGCGCATGAATTAGTAAAGTACAAGATCATATTTAATCGTTTGGTAATATTTGATAATGTCTTATGTAAGGATGTTATTTAAGCCGTATGGTGTGTCTTGTTTTAACTTAATAATTCGAATGTGGATAGGTATGTAAAATGTACGTTTGATAATTTTCTAATGAAATAGATTTATAAAATTGAAGATCATAATCTATGTGCTAGGTACCACATATGAAATGATACATGCTTAGTTTTAATTTAGGTAGTTGAATACCATGAATGTGATGTTCATATGGTTCGAAAATTATATTTATAAAGCACGTGTTGTATGACTTTGATGCATTTTAGTCGGTTCAAAAATTTCATTGAATGGAGGATATTGATATGATTGTAGTTGAAGCATGGTTCGTATTTGAAATATGATTAATAATGCATGTTTGAATTAGTTGGTTATGTGCTTTATATATATGAATTTGACTTATATGAATGAGTGAATGGTTGCTATTTGAATTCGATAACTATTCTAAAGAAGTCATTATAATTTTGTTCATGAATTGTAATAAATGATCATGATTAACTATGTTTTGTTCGGTAATGCCTCGTAACCCTAATCCGATGACGGATACGGGTTAGGGGTGTTACATCCCTATTAGAAAAGAGCCTTCAACCACCTTGGGTAGCAACATTCAAGTGCTTAAAAAAGTTGTGGAACAACAAGAACAAGCGGAGAAGGAGAGGAGGAAACTAGTCTGGCTTCGGAGAAACACATGATTTGATTCTAGTTTCCTATCCTTTAATTTTCCTTGTTTTTGTTATGAAAATGTCTATGAATATTTGTTATGTTGTTATTCTAAATTTAATTTACATGGCTTAAATTTAATTCGCGTTAGGTTGATTGCATGTCGTCTACTTAAGTTATTAAAATCATATTTGTGTTGTTATAGGTCTTGGTAAATTGTTTGATTAAGTAAAATCATGATTATGTTATACTTGAATTATAATTGTAAGGTAACTAATGAATTAATTATTAATCGTATTGAAATTGTAATTAATTGACACAATACTTAATCAAATCATGTTTAATCTTTTAAGGTAGCTGAGAGTTAGATTAGCGACGGTATTAAACGGTACATTAGCCTTGAAATATTGCAATATTATTGTTATTAAATTGTTTCAATGTAGGAATATATTCTTACTTCACTTAATCTTTTACTTGCTTATTAAAATTGATTAATTGTTTGAATTGACATAGTAAAATGTTTAAGAGATTAGTTAATTTTGTAAGTCTGTATGTGCTATAGTTAACAAATTTCCATGTTGCCGTGAATTTATTCGTAAAAACATGAACATTTTTTTAGTAATATTAAGTTAAGAAATGTAATTGATCTAACAAAATTATGTCATATTGATTAAACTTGTTTTATATAAATTGTCTATTGGAATTTTTACCTTTTAATTTTCTTAGTTAAAATCTTGTTTTATTAAATCCTTTTCAGAACAAAAGACTTTCCTTCACCAAAGTGTTTTTAATTGCATTTCCTAAATATTTTTTTACACAATCCCTGTGGGCATGATACGATAACTTGACATGTACTTGTCACTTTATTACTTGTTGCGATTGTGTACCTTTGCACATTTCCATCGTTCCAAGTTTCTAGCGCCGTTGCCAGGGACTATTTTAAAAGTCATTAATTGTAAATTTGTTAATTTTGCATTTTTTTCTATTCAAATTTAACTTACTATAAGCTAATAAAAGGAGATTTAATCTACAATCCAGCTTTGAATCTTTGGAATTAGGAAGTAGAGATTATGCCCAGCCAAAAGTGCCAGTTGAGGAGCCACCTAAATTAGAACTGAAGGTACTTCCCTCACATTTAAAATATGTTTATTTAGGTAACGCTTCTACTTTGCCTGTGATTCCTTTAGTAGAGTTGATTGAAGAGCAAGAAGAAACACTCATCCTAGTATTGAAACAATTCAAGAAGGCTATCAGATGGACCATAGCCAATATTCGTGGCATTAGACCGTCTATATGCATGTACAATATCATCCTAGAAGATGGCAAGCAAAGGGTGATTTATGGACAACTAAGACTAAACCCCATCATGAAGGACGTGGTAAAGAAAGATATCATAAAATGGTTTAGATGTGGGTATAATTTACCTTATCTCAAACAATTTGTGGGTAAGTCTGATCCAGTGTGTGCTAAAGAAAAGAGGTATTACGGTTGTTGAGAACGAGAATAACGATTTAATACTAACCAGAACAGTTACGAGATGGATGATTTGCATAGATTACAGACAGTTGAACAAGGCGAATAGGAAAGATCATTTTCCTTTGTCATTCTTGGACCAGATACTGGATAGACTCGTGGGATGAGATATTACTATTTCTTTGATGGATACTTAGGGTATAATTAAATTATAGTAGCACCAGAAGATCAACACAAAACAACATTCACATACCCGTATGGTACATTCACATTTAGATGCATGCCATTTGGTTTATGTAATGCAGCTGCTACATTTCAAAGATGTATGATGTCTATTTTTACTGACATGGATGAAAAGTATTTGGAAGTATTTATGGATGATTTTTAGTATTCAAAGATACATATGATGATTCCCTAGCCAATCTAGCCAAGGTACTAAGGCGATGTGAAGAAGCAAACCTCATACTTAGCTAGGAAAAGTGCCATTTCATGGTACGATAAGGTATTGTTCTAGGGCATCGAATAATGAAACATGGAATCGAGATAGATAAAGCAAAGGTAAATGTTATTGAAAAAGTCCTACTTCCAGCATTTGTATAGGGTGTTAGGAGCTTTTTCGGTCACGTCAGTTTCTATCGGAGATTTATCAAAGACTTCTCCAAAATTGCTAAACCCTTATACAAATTATTGGAGAAGGACATGGTGTTCAAATTTTATAAGGAGTGTTTAAGAGCTTTCAATCATTTAAAGAATTGGTTAGTTTTGGCACCAATCATCGTCACATCGGCTGGGCTTTGCCATTTGAATTGATGTGTGACGCAAATGACTTCGCAATAGGAGCTGTGATAGGCCAGCGAAGGAACAAAGTTATTCATCCCATCTACTATGCAAGTCGGACTCTGACGGGAGCTCAATTGAATTTTATGGTAACAGATAAAGAATTACTTGTTATTGTATTTACTTTTGACAAGATTCGATCTTACCTTGTAGGTAAAAAAGTGACGGTTTATACAGATCACTCGGCAATTAAGTATTTACTTGCCAAGAAAGACGTTAAATTGAAGTTGATCCTATGGGCACTTCTATTCCAAGAATTCAATCTAGAAATTCAAGATTGAAAGGGAGTAGAAAACCAAGTGACAGACCACTTGTCCAGATTGGAGCCGTAAAAAGGGACTTCTCCACTTATACGCATTCCGGAGACATTCCCAGATGAACACTTACTTAAGGTAAATCATATCCATAATTCCCCTTGGTTTGCTAATTTTTCAAACTATCTAGCTTGTGGTTTGATGCCTCTTGATAAATCATATCAGCAAAAGAAAAGTTTCTTCACGATGTGAAGTACTATTTCTAAGAAGAAACATACTTTTTCAGAAAGTGTGTAGATGAAATGATCAGGATATGTATGGCAGAAGATGAAGTACATGAGTTTTATATCATTTTCACACAACCCTGAGTGGTGGGAACTTCAGAGGTGCACGTACTGTGGCCAAAGTATTGCAAGCTAGATTTTTTTGGCCAACGCTATTACAAAACACGCATGCTTACGTAAAAAGTTGTGACCGATGCCAAAGGGTTGGAAATATTACCAACAGAAATCAGATGCCCCGAACAAGCATCATTGATGTAGAATTATTTGATGTTTGGGGTATTAACTTCCTTGGTCCTTTCCCTCCATCTTTTGGTCACAAGTATATATTGGTAGCAGTAGACTACATGTCTAAGTGGGTTGAGGCCGAGGCATATCCGACGAATGATGCCAAGGTTGTGATGAAGTTTCTGTAGAAACATGTGTTCACAAGGTTTTGAACTCCTAGGGATATCATCTGTGATGAGGGGTCCCATTTTGTGAACAAATGGTTAAAATGGTTACTCGATAAACATGGAGTGAAGCTCAAAGTTGCCACAGCTTACCATCCACAGACAAATGGGCAAGCTAAACTAGAAAACAAAGAGATAAAAGGCATACTCAAGAAGGTAGTTTGTTCAAACCAACGAGACTGGTCCAAAAGACTGGACAATGCTTTATAGGCATATAGGACAGCATACAAAATACCTTTAGGGATGTCACCCTATAGGTTGGTTTTTGGGAAAGGCTATCATTTGCCTTTGAAGTTAGAACATAAAGCTTACTGGGCTCTCCAACAACTCAATTTGGATCTTAAGCTTGCTAAAGAAAAATGGATGCTTCAACTCAACGAGTGAGAAGAGTTCTGAATGTTCTCATACGAGAAAGCCAAACTATTCAAGAAAAGACATAAAAGATGGCATGACAAGCACATTCGAGGTTGAGAATTTGAAGCAGGTCAACAAGTCTTGTTATTCAATTCCAGATTAAGGTTCTTTCCTGCTAAATTAAAATCATGTTGGTCCGGTCCATTTTCAATTCACCAGGTCAGCAAGTCTCGTTCATTTTATCAGATACTTAATTTTTCTTGTTTTCCTTTAAATAAATGTTTTATGGTATATTTTTGGGATTAGTATTGGAACTTAAGTGGGATCGCTTGTGACCCCTCTAATCTTTCCTGGGAATTGATTTTAACATAATATTTCGAGAAATTATTCCCTAAATGACAAAAAGAAATTTTTAGCTTTTTAAAGAAAAGGGTCAATTTTGATCCAAGTTTTAATTGCAGCTTAATTTTCGAATTTTCTTTAAGCTTAGGTACTTAATTGAGTTATTTGAAAATTTTGGTTATTCTTTTTGTAAATATTGAAAATTATATGTTTCTTTCTATAAATATTTATTTTAAAACAACTAAAATAAATGTTTAATTTTTATTTTTAATTAATAAGGGTGATAATAATTAATATTTAATTATATTTATTATAATGTTTATTAATTATTATCAACTTTTTATAGAATTAGAATTAGTTTAAATTTTATTATATTTTAATTAAGAGTTCTTATTTTAATAAATAAAGTAATAGCAATTAATATATTAATATACATTATATTATTTATCAATTATTATTAATTTTATATGACATTAGGACTTAGAATATTTTATTGATAAATTATTCTAAGAATCCTAATTGAACTCTTCCCTTCTATCATTTTAAATACCTTCACCTTCATCCATCATTCATATCATTCACCATCCATCAATCGAACCTCTACACAACCTTCTTATCGTTGGCCTTGGCAGCCCCATGCTCATAGTGTCGCAGCTCTCATTTGGCAATCGTTGAAGGCACCACAGCAGTTGCACACGCCCATCGCTCACACTTGGCGCACCTACCCACACGCACATCCCTTGCCTCGCATGACACCTGCCCTTGCTTACACCTTGCTTGCGCACTAGCCCTACTCGTGCCACTGCAGCCTTGCACAATGCTGTTGCTTGTTGCCCACGCATTTGCTTCCTAGGTACTAGCCTTTGCTCACAAGCTGCTGTTGCTGCTTCTTCCTTCAAAACCGTGCACACCCTTTGCACCACACTTCCATCACATTTTAGCCACCAATTGATCACCCTTCCAACGAACCCTTGATAAAAAATCTTTTGCTTTAAATTTTATTTATTTTATTTGAGTCTTTAGTTTTTATACAAAGGTGTAAGAAAATTTCTCCTAAATTTCAATTTTATTTCATTTTTCAATGTATTGAATTATCAATATTTTATATTAATTGAATTTTTGAAAAAATATTTATTTTCATCTTATGTTCAGGTTAATCATGCCTCGCAAAAGAACTCGTGCATCTATCTAAGTTGAAGAATCACAAAACAAATTTCACTTTGAAGAAGCCAAAGCAAGATATGAAAACATCTTCAAAAATCAGCAAATGCTTTTAGAGAAAGGTTTCACAATGAAATAAAGCAACTATATTAATTTCATGGCGCGCATTCAACAAATTGCTGAAGCCTTCAATTGGGAGTTGTTTTGTGAGAAAAGACTTAGTGCAGATGAAAAGTTAGTTCGTGAATTTTATGTGAATTTTACCTCAAGCGAATTAATGGAAGTTTCTATCCGAGGAATTGGAAACATGAAAATTTATGTGTTTTTACATGCCATTTTTAACTTAAAATCATGCTATTTCGATTAAATTCTTGTCGAAAATAATTAAATATTATAAAATAATTAAATTATGTTAAAAATATTAACATGATGAATTTTAATTAATTTTATAGTTAATTTTGATTAATTTTGACTATTTTTGACAGATTCGCACAAAGGGCGAAAATTGGCTCGATAGACAATGCTCGAAGAATAAAACCGAGAAGCAATTCGAAGCATCAAGGAAAATTTATTTCCAACCTAAGATGGTTCAAAAATGTGTGTTAATTAATTTTAATTTATTCCCAATTTAATTTGGACTAAATAAATTATTATTAATTAATTATGGAAAAAAGGGTCTAGTTGAACCACATTGGTTGAACCGAATCTAGTGAACCGAACCAGTCACCAATTGGGCTGCCCAGAACCGTTCATATGCTGACCAAAATCAGCATTTTAGCTGACTAAATAAGCTTGCAAAGAATCTCTTGAAGAACTTTCAAGCTTGCATTCAAACCCCTCTAAAAAATGTGGCTTTATGGATTTGCCCCAGGCTATTTTTAGCAAAGTTGAATCTCTCAACTTTGTCATGTGTGTGGCCGGCCAAGGGGGGTATTTTTGGCTTATGGAAGTTTCTATTTTTATCAACCACAATCAGCTATAAAAGCCACCCCTCGCTAATCATTCAACTCATCCCTCACACTCTCATTCTCTCTTCTCTTCTCTCTCTTTCTCTCAACTTTTCCTTTCCATTTTCCCTTTTGTTCAAGTGCCGATTTCTTCTCTTGGGAAAGAGGTCCTCATCAGCCATTTTTGAGCAGCAATTAAAGTTTTCATAAGCCACCTTGATAGCCGAGGACAACAGAGAACAAAGAACAGAGAAATCAGTCAAGCCACGGAGAAATACCAGATTTGCTTCTTGTTCCCTATCTCTTTAAATTTTGTTGTTGTTTTGACAAACATGTTTATGAATATTTATGCTATTGAAATGGTTAATTTAATCAATCTAGCTTAAATTTAATCCATGTTGGGTTGATTATATTTTGCCTGCTTGAATTAATAAAATTGTGTTTGTACTGTTATAGGCCTCGGTAAGATGCTTGATTAAGTAAAATCATGCCTAAGTTATTCTTACAATATTAATTGTTAGATAACTAATGAATTAATTATTAAATTGTATTGAAATTTTAATTAGTCGACACAATACTTAATTAGTGCATGTTTATTCTTCTAAGGTAGCTGAAGTTAATTTAGCATTGTATTTGGCAATACATATGCCTTGCATAACTTGCAAGATCATTGTGATTAAACTGTTTCAAGGTAGAAATACTTTGTTACCTCACTTGATCTTTTATATGGTTGTGAAGATTGATTAATGGCTTGGATTGACATTGAAAAATGTTCAAGAGATTGAATAATTTAATATGTATGAGCAGTAGTTAGCAAATTACCGAGTTGCCATGAATTTGTTCGTAGCAGTATAAACATAAGTTTAATAATTCTACGTTAAATGAATGTAATTAATCCAACACAATTATATCGTCTTGATTAAACCTTATTTGAAATCGTGCATTAGAACCTTTTTATTTTTAAATTATTTTTTTACTTAGTTTTTAACCCTTAGTTTTTAATCATCTTTAAACCAAAATATTTTCCATCACCAAAGATTTTTAACATAAATTTCATAAATATTCCTTTTTATAGTCCCTGTGGGTACGATAACTCGACATTTACTTATCACTTTATTACTTGTTGCGATTGTGTACACCTGCACATTTTTGTCGTTCCAAGTTTTTTACGCTGTTGCCAGGACTATTTTTTAAAAAAAGGCATTATTTGTGAATCTGTTTTTACATTTTGGTTTATTTATTTTCCTGTTTAAATCTGTACTTACTTAATCTTTCTGTGATTATTTCAGGTGTTTATGAGTATTGACCAGATTATCGACTTACTCTATGTGGACCCTGAAATAGAACGAACCTTTCGATAGTGAAGAAGACAATCGAACCAGAGAAGGACCGAAGAGGTAAACTTTGAGAATATGAATCAAGGAAATAGAGCAAACCTTGCTCAGAATCCTATCCTTATTGTCGATGATAGGGATAGAGCTTTACGACAGTATGTCGTGCTAGTATTTAATGATCTTAATCTGGGTATTAAGAGACCCGAAATCGAGGCACAACAATTCGAGCTGAAGTCAGTCATGTTCCAGATGCTTCAGACTGTGGGCCAATTCAGTGGAATGCCAACTGAAGATCCTCATCTTCACTTAAGACTATTTATGGAAGTGAGCGATTCTTTCAAGTTTGTTGGAGTACCCGAAGATGCATTACGACTGAAGTTGTTCCCATATTCGCTAAGGGACAGAGCTCGTGCCTGGTTGAACTCATTGCCACCGAACTCCATTTCTACATGGCAAGAGTTAGCCGAGAGATTCCTCATGAAGTATTTCCCGCCGAGCAAGAATGCCAAGTTGAGGAATGAGATCACTGCCTTCCAACAAATGGATGATGAGTCCCTGTATGAGGCATGGGAAAGGTACAAAGAGTTCTTACGAAAGTGCCGACATCATGGAATCCCATATTGCATTCAACTTGAGACATTCTATAATGGTCTTAACGCTCACACGAGGATGGTAGTGGATGCCTCTGCTAATGGTGCTCTCCTTTCTAAGTCTTATAATGAGGCTTACGAAATTATTGAGAGGATTGCCAACAACAATTATCAATGGCCAACCAATCGAGCAACGTTAGGAAGACGAGTCACTAGAATACATTTAGTGGACGCTCTCACTTCACTCGCATCTTAGGTATCTTCAATATCCTCAATGCTTAAGAATCTTACCACTAATGGGTCTAACAGTTTTACAGCCCAACCACCTAACCAATTTGAGAATATAGCCTGTGTGTATTGTGGGGAAGCACATTTGTTTGAAGAATGTCAATCGAACCCCGAATCCGTATATTACATGGGTGACCAAAATAAAAGTCAAGGGAAGCAAGGACTGCAATCCAACTTTTATAACTCATCATGGCGAAATCACCCGAATTTTTCCTGGAGTAACCAAGAGGCTGGAACTAGTAACACTTACGCCCAACGTAGACCAACTCAGCCGCCTATTTTCCCCCAACAGGGTCAGAAACCAACCCAAGCGGAACCATCCAATAACTTAGAGAATCTATTGAAGGCATACATGGCAAAAAATGACGCCATTCTAAGGAATTTGGAGAATCAAGTGGGCCAGCTTGCTACTGAACTCAAGAACCGACCACAAGGTGCTCTACCTAGTGACACGGAGAATCTGAGAAATCTAGGGAAGGAACATTGTAAAGCGTTGACATTGAGGAGCGGAAAGACAGTAGAGCCCAACACTGTCAAAGTTAAAAATGACCCAGTTGACCCTCAATATTCAGAAGAAGTTCAACCAAGTGTTGAAATTCTAGTTTCACTAGAACCAGAATCTGTAAAACCCGACAAAGTAACCTTAGGACTAGCTAATTCTGATCAACTAACAACGTCATTAGATGCAAAATTGTCACCAAAGACAAATCAACCAAAATCAGTCCCAGTAATGAAACCACCACCACCTTACCCACAAAGACTTCAAAAACAAAAACAAGAGATTCAATTCAAGAAGTTCCTTGATGTACTCAAGCAACTTCACATCAACATCCCGTTGGTTGAAGCACTTGAGCAAATGCCGAACTACGTCAAGTTCATGAAAGATATCTTGTCTAAGAAATGAAGACTTGGAGAATTTGAGATGGTAGCTCTGATGAAGGAATGCAGAGCATATCTTCAAGACAAACTACCCTAAAAATTGAAAGATCATGGATGTTTTACCATACCGTGCAACATTGGAGCAACATATTGTGGTAAGGCATTATGTGACTTAGGTGTAAGTACCAACTTGATGCCTACGTCAATATTTAGGATGTTGGGGATAGGAGAAGTTAGACCAACTACAGTTATGCTTCAACTAGCATATCGATCCTTAGCACATCCAGAAGGAAAAATCGAGGACGTATTGGTACATGTAGATAAGTTTATCTTCCCTACTAACTTTGTAATTCTAGATTTTGAAGCAGACAAAGAAGTATCAATCATCCTAGGAAGGCTGTTCCTAGCAACTGGAATGACCCCTATTGATGTGCAGAAAGGCGAGCTCGCTATGCGTGTTCAGGATGATCAGGTAACATTTAACGTCTTTAAGTCTATGCGATTTCCTGACACAATGGATGATTGCTTTGTAGTGTCCGATTTAGAGGATTTAATAGTGGAGAAGGAACTCAACTGTGTTGAGGACCCACTGGAAGGAATTTTGACATCGAATCCTCCAAATGATGAAGAGGAGGATAAATACTTAGCTTTGCTAGAAGCTAATCAAAGGGGATTTAATCCGCAATCCCATTTTGAAACTTTGGAGTTAGAAAAGAGGGACTATTATCAACCAAAAGCGTCAATCGAGGAACCACCTAAATTAGAGCTCAAGGTATTACCTTCTCATTTAAAATACATTTATTTAGGTAATGCTTCTACTCTGTCTGTGATTGTTTCAGCAGAATTGACCACTAAGTAAGAAGAGAAACTTATCTTAGTTCTGAAACATTTCAAGAAGGCCATCAGATGGACCATAGCCAATATTCGCGGCACTAGTCCATCTATATGCATGCACAAGATTATCCTAGGAGATGGCAAAAAAGGGGCGATCGATGGACAACAGAGACTGAACTCCATCATGAAGGACGTAGTAAAAAAAGAGATCATCAAGTGGTTAGATACGGGTATCATCTATCCCATCTCAAACAGTTCATGGGTAAGCTCAATTCAGTGCGTGCCAAAAAAAGAGGTATCATAGTCGTAGAGAACGAGAACAATAAGTTGATACCGACTAGAATGGTTACAGGATAGAGAATCTGTATCGATTACCGGAAGCTAAACAAGGCGACTAGGAAAGATCACTTTGTTAGAGTATGCCCAAAAGATCAATCATGAAATGGTTGTAATAACATACTTGATTTATCATGTTTATTAATATAATGCGTTACCATTATTATTTCAGTTTCTTTTCTGTTCGTATAATTAACTTGTTTTATAATAATGTCCTGAGAATAATATGATTATTCTTAAAAGGTTCTTCGTCAAGTATTATTGTTGGCTAGGACAACAATAATGCATTAAGACTAACATGTAGTTGATTGATGATAAAGAGTTGTTATTGATATGGAGTGTCAAAATCAATGCATGAATATGTATGTTAGAGAACAACATATTGGACTGACCCATTATAAGTATGTTTTTTAGATTATTATGTAATTGTCACAACATTACTCATAGTGCTTAATATGTATATGATTCTCAGACTTGAGATCATCATTATCCAAACATCGTGAGTTGTATATTTTGATACAGTCAAACGTACATCGTAACTGGTTGTTCTATAAAGGCTGATGTTGGATGCACCATGATCTATGTAGAGGGATATGGTTGATCGATATAGGATAAGTCCCTCCTACATAATGGGAGTAATATCTTGGCCACTTGATTGAGTGAGACTAGAAATGCATGGTCATGCTCAAATAAGCTAATATGAGATGTCATACTTATTTGTATATCATAGTCTACTGAAGATATCAAGGAACATTGGATGGACTATCAAGTGTGACTATTTCATGACTTGTAGCCAACCCAGAGATAAAGGACTTAAGGATTAATGCATGAAAGGTTAATCGCAAAAAGGTTATGTCGAATCATGATTTCTTATAACTTAGGTAGCAATGATGCATTGCTAGATGCCACTCATTATTTGTAACATTAGAATCGTTCTAGTATTACTGCTAACGTTACAAGGACCTACAGGGTCACACCTTATGGTTGAAATGAACTAAATAAAACATAGTTGGTATTATGTTTGGTTGTCACATGAATTAAATTAATTGTAGAATTAATTTAATTGGGTAATAAAATATCGAACTTATTATATGTACAAGGTTGTTGTACGCATAATGAGAACATAGTTCTATTAATATATGAAATTTGGTTCGTATATAAATTCAAATAAATATTGTTTATCGAAATCATTATTATAATTAATGTAATTATAATTTTCGGTTTTAAACATTGTTTTATTTATTTAATTTTTGTTATGATTATTATGTTCGAAATATTTAATGAATTATGATTCATTATATATATCAATTATAAAAGGGTTAAAAAGTGTGTTTTAAAAAAAACCCTAAAAAAATAAAAAATCCCCTTTTTCCTTTGCTTAAAAAAAAGGTCCAGCAGCCGTCAAGCAAAGTCTTCTCAAAAATAGTTTTGGAGATTTTTCCTATTCATTTTCAACTAGGTGGATTACGTAGAGGCCGGAGTCATCAAATGTTGCGGCTTAGTTTGATAGTAGATCAGCATACTTGTTGCCGAAGCGTCACTGTCTACTCAGTTTAAAGATTCGGTAATTTTGAAACCTTTATTTCACCCCGATTCATTCCTCGCACATGGATCCATGGTTTGGATCACCGAATGAATTAATTTTTGCTGCGCCGTGGGGGTTCCGGTGTTCCAACAGTGGTATCAGAGGCACTTGTGTGATACGGACTCGGGTTTAAATACTTGGATGATGCAATTATATGATATGTATGCTTGAATTTTATTACGTTTTTGACTGTTTAAATTGTTTAAGCATAAGCTGATAACTGTTCCTTTCGATAATTGATTAAATGTTAATAATGGTATTGTGGCCTATTTGGTTTTATGTTATTACTGTTAAGTGCTAACAAATCTATAATGGTGTGACAGTGGTTTTTACAGTTTCTAGTAAGAGTTAACTGGTTAGTGGAACAAGAGTTGTTCTGGCATGGAACCTCAAGGATTAAAATCCTAAAAACATGATTCTGTTGATAAAAGTTATCAAATCATGAGTTTTCTTTTGACTGGGGTATGCGGTGTTAGAGTATGCCCAAAGATCAATCATGAGATGGTTGTAATAACACACTTAATTTATCATGTTTATTAATATAAGGCGTTACCATTATTATTTCAGTTTCTTTTCTGTGTGTATAAATAAACTGTTTTATAATAATGTCCTGAGAATAATATGATTATTCTTAAAAGATCCTTAGTCAAGTATTATTGTTGGATAGGACAACGATAATGCACTAAGACTAACATGCAGTTGATTGATGATAAAGAGTTGTCATTGATATGGAATGTTAGAATCGATGCATGAATATGTGTGTTAGAGAACAACATATTGGACTGACCCATTATGAGTATGTTTCTTGGATTATTATATAATTGCCACGACATTACTCATAGTGATTAATATGTATATGATCCTCAGACTTGAGATCATCATAATCCTAACATCGTGAGTAGTATATCTTGATACAGTCAAACGTACACCGTAACTGGTTGTTCTATAAAGGCTGATGTTGGATATACCACAATCGATGTAGAGGGATATGGTTGGTCGACATAGAATAAGTCCCTCCTACATAATAGGAGTAATATCTTAGGCCACCTGATTAAGTGAGACTAGAAATGCATGGCCATGCTCAAATAAGTTGATATGAGATGTCATACTTATTTGTATATCGTAGTCTGCTTAAGATATCAAGGAACATGGAATGGACAATGCAAGTGTGACTATTCCATGACTTGTGTCCAATCCAGAGATAAATGACTTAAGGATTATTGCATAAAAGGTTAATCATAAAAAGGTTATGTCGAGTCATGATCTCTTGTGACTTAGGTAGCAATGATGCATTGCTAGATGCCACTCATTGTTTGTAACATTGGAATCGTTCTAGTATTACTGCTAACGTTACAGGAACCTACAGGGTCACACCCTATAGTTGAAATGAACGAAATAAGCCATAGTTGGTATTTTTTTTGGGGGTCGCTTGAATTAAATTAAATATAGAATTAATTTAATTTGGTAATTAAATTTCCAACACATTATGTACAAGGTTGTTGTACGCATAATGAGGACATGAATTTGGTTAGCATATGAATTCAAATAAATATATGGTTTACTGAAATTATATTATAATTAATGTAATTATAATTTTCAGTTTAAAATATTATTATATTTATTTAATTCCTAAAAACCCTAAAAATAAAAGATATATAAGGATCTCGTTTTCCCTTTGCTTGGGTCTAGCAGCCGTCAAAGAAAAATCACTTTCAAAATTGTTTTGGGGATTTCTTCCGTTCGTAGTCAACTGGGTGGATTACATAGAGGCCGGGATCACGATAGATTGTGGCTTGGTTCGACAGCAGATCAGACTACTCGTTGTTGAGGCATTGATGTCTACTCTGAATAAACATTAGGTAATTTTGCAACCTTTTCACCCCGATTCATTCCTCACACATGGATTCGTGGTTGGGATCGACGAATTATTATTTTTCCACTGCGCCATAGGTGTGCTGGTGGTCCAACATGCGGTTCGTACCGCGGGGGCTCCACTTCCTCCGATGGCCTCAGACCCCATCTTCTTACAGTATGTTTTATAATAAATAAAACTCGGCGGGCCATAAAAGGTTGAAAGGATATTTTATAATTCACCTTAACAAAACGTTGAATTATGTATGCTATTTTTGACATGCACGGTGTTTGAAATGTTTAGTTATAGCCCGATGACCCATTAGATAAAAGGTTGTAATTTTTTTAAATACGGCCTGCGTGTCCTGCCTTACTACTATTCTCTTGTATTTCTCTTCTCATCTTACTCCTTCGTATGTAAAACGAGTTTCTACATATTGTAATTTGTAAGAGTTGCTGTGGGCTAGACGAGAAGGAAGATGAGCCAACTAGTGTGGACCGATAGCTTGTGAAACTGCTTACACTTTTAGGTTTCCTTTTGGTTCTCCTATTGGCTTGGGTTGCACCACCTTAGTTTATGGGCTATAACTATTGCATTTATTTATTGCTTTATTTATTCATGTATGAGATGCTATGGATGTATAAAGCATGCCAAATTTTAAATATATTAAAATTTGATAATAATGAACCTTATTAATTGATGAGATCAATTAAAAGGCTAAATGGACTAAAGTAGACCATAATTGGTGAAATAGAACAACCTTAATAAAATCCCTCAATTAAAATATTAAGTCAAGATAGCCTTTTAATTTTGCCCTCGTTAAGGCCTCGATCAATACTGTGTAGGTTCTACTAAAGTGAAGTACTAGTATTTATCTTGGTTAAACGCGAAGAATAAACAAGTGATATTCACTGGTTAAAATTGGTTAATGACTTAACTAGGTTACTCTAATAGGATTAGAAACCTAAAGGCAAGTAATTTGGATAAATCATAAGATGATTCGAATAAGAGTTGTTCACCAAACATTAGGAGTTACATAAGATGTAATTAGCAAATGTTGCTTACCTAAATAACCATAATCTTGAGAGTAAAGCCAAGGCTGACTTAAGAGGAGGTGAAATATGGATCCTTAACACACTTGAAATACTCTTCGAGAAAGTCTTTCCGAAACTAATATATGAGGGTTATTAATTTTGTTATAAAATAGTGGAAATATCTTTTAATAAAGTCCTTTTAATGATTGATATAAACTTGGTAAATTTACACATGCATATTTTATTGTTGTAGATATATTATGGCTGCAAACACTAATACACTCTCATTGCGATCGATCCTTGAGAAAGAAAATTTGAATGGTTTGAATTTTCTTGACTGGTTCCATAACTTGAGGATTTTCCTCAAACAAGAACAAAAATTATATGCCATTGAACAACCGCTTCCTAATGAACCACCCGTTAATGCCTCGAGGGCTGATAGAGATGCTTACAAGAAGCATCTTGATGACATGGTAGATGTTGGATGTCTTATGCTTGCCACTATGAATCCAGAACTTCAGAACCAACATGAGGACATGGTTGCTTATAAAATGATCAAGCACCTGAAAGAACTTTATCAAGGGCAAGCATGGCAAGAGAGGTTCAATATCTCTAAGGCCCTATTCCAATGTAAGCTGGCTGAAGGAAGCCGAGTAGGACCTCATGTCCTTAAGATGATTGGCTATATTGAAAGCCTGTCTAAGTTTGGGTTTCCATTGAGCCAAGAGTTGGCCACTGATGTTATTCTACAATCGTTGCTGGATAGCTACAGCCAGTTTGTCCTCAATTTCAATATGAATGAAATTGACAAGACTCTGCCACAGTTGCTCAGTATGTTACGAATTGCTGAAGGCAACATGAAAAAGCTGTAATAACAAGGGTAAGGGAAATGCCAAAGTTCAGACAAAGCCCAAGGGCAAAGGTAGGCCCAAGCCTGGAAAAGGAAAAGTTGCATTGAAACCTAAAGGTGGGGTGTCTAAGGAAGGAAACTATTTTCATTGTGGTGTGACTGGACATTGGAAGCGGAACTGCCCTATCTATCTTGAGGAAGTTAAGAAGGCCAAAACAAGCGAAACGTCTGCTTCAGGTATTTATGTTATTGATATTAATTTATCAACTACTACTTCATGAGTATTAGATACTGGTTGTGGTTCTCATATTTGTACTTCTGTATAGGGACTACAAAGGAGTAGGACTTTGGCTAGAGGAGATGTGGACATGCGAGTTGGAAATGGAGCAAAAGTTGTTGCATTAGTTGTGGGAACATATACTTTATCTTTGCCTAGTGGACTTGATTTGTGTTTAAAGGATTGTTATTTTGTACCCAGTTTGACTAAAAACATTATTTCAATTTCTTGTTTAGACAATACTGGTTTTGAGATAATTATTAAGAATAATTGTTGTTCCTTTTATCTTAATAATGTTTTCTATGGTTTGGCACAATTGATTAATGGCCTCTATATTTTAGATGAAATGAATTTCATTTACAACATAAATACTAAAAGATCGAAAATAAATGACTCAAATCAAACTTATCTATGGCATTGTCGTTTGGGGCCACATAAGTGAGAAACGCATATCCAAACTCCATAAAGATGGTCTCTTGGATTCATTTGTTTTTGGAAAATTTGAAGTATGTGAATCTTGCTTATTGGGAAAACTGACTAAACCTCCTTTTACTGGTAAAAGTGAACGAGCTAGGGATTTATTGGGCCTAATACATTCTGATGTATGTGGACCAATAAATACACAGGCTAGAGGTAGATTTCACTACTTCATTACTTTCACTGATGATTTCAGTAGATATGAGTATGTCTATCTCATGCACCATAAGTCTGAGTCCCTTGAAAAGTTCAAGCAATTCAAAAATGAAGTACAAAATCAACTAGGCAAAACTATGAAGACACTTCAATCTGATCGAGGTGGAGAGTATTTGAGCCTAGAGTTTGATGATCATTTGAAGGAATGTGGGATTGTCTCACAACTTACTCCTCCTGGTACTCCTCAATGGAATGGAGTTTCTGAAAGAAGAAATCAAACTCTGTTAGACATGGTTCGATCCATGATGAGTCATGCTGATCTACCGACTTTTTTTTGGGGACATGCACTTGAGACAGCTGCTTTCACACTAAATCGTGTTCTATCTAAATCGGTTCAAAAGACACCATATGAGATATGGACTGGAAAGCACCCTTGTATGTCTTTTATGAAAATTTAGGGTTGCGAAGCTTATGTTAAACATCAAACGTCTGCTAAGCTTAAACCCAAATTTGAAAGGTGTACTTTTGTGGGTTATCCAAAAGAAACCAAATGATATTATTTCTTTAATCCGACTAAGAAAAAAATATTTGTTGCTCAGACTGGTGTTTTCCTAGAGAGAGAATTTGTTTCTAGAAAATGAAATGAGAGAAAGATTGAACTTGAAGAAGTTCGAGAATCATAAAATACCACTGAACCAGAGATAGAACAATAGCAAATTCCACAAGAAATTGAGGAATAAGTAACTGTTGTAGAAACACAACCATCGTGCAGATCTTTAAGAGAATGCCAAGCACCTGAGAGATATGGATTTCTTATTACAATGCATGGTGACGTTCATCTTATAGATCATGATGAGCCTAAGACTTATCAAGAAGCAGTAACAAGCCTAGAATTTGAGAAATGGCTTGAAACCATGAGATCTGAGATGGATTCCATGTATGAAAACCAAGTATGGACTTTGGTTGACCCACCTGAAGGGGTTAAACCTATAGGGTGCGAGTGGGTTTTCAAAAAGAAAATTGACATGGATGGTAATGTACAAACATACAAGGGGCGATTAGTCGCTAAAGGTTTTTGCCAAGTTTATGGTGTTGACTATGATGAAACCTTTTCACTTGTAGCTATGTTCAAATCCATCAGGATCTTGCTCGCCATAGTTGCATTTCATGACTATGAGATCTAGAAGATGAACATCAAAACAACTTTCATTAACAAGAAACTTGAAGAGGATGTGTACATGACACAACCTGAAGGTTCTGTCATTCCAAAGGATGCTAGAAAGATTTGTAAGCTACAAAGATCCATTTATGGATTAAAATAAGCTTCTCGATGTTGGAATCTTCATTTTAACGATGCAATCAAAGAGTTTGGTTTCATAAAAAATAAAGATGAGTCATGTGTTTACAAGAAAGTTAGTGGGAGCACTATAACATTCTTGGTAATGTATGTGGATGACATACTTATAATAGGAAATGACATACCTACCTTGCAGTTTATTAAGACTTGGTTAGGAAGCTGTTTTTCTATGAAGGACTTGGGCGAAGCCACTTACATCTTAGGAGTCAAGATCTATAGAGATAGATCAAGACGACTACTAGGTCTAAGCCAAAGTGTGACAGCCCAAAATTGACCCTAGTCGGGAAGTGGTTTCGGGACCGCTAAACCGAGTCACAATAATAATTAGATGTTATATCCTATGTTTATTTCATGTGAAAGTGCATGTGTGAAAATTTCATGCTTTGATTTTGCCAATTGTGAGTGAAATTTTGAAATGTGACTCATGTGAAAATTTTTGCAAATGCTATAGGCTAATTTGTAGTGGCCAAATAACTTATAGTATGAAATAGGTGGATTTGCATGTCAAATTTCCCACCTTAAAACAAGGTGGCCGGCCATGATGGGCATGATGAGCAATTGTGCAATTTTTTTATGGAAATTATGGCATAAGTATGGCACAAATAAGATATGTTAATTTGTGTCATAAAATGTTGGGATAAAACAAATAAAATAAGGGGCATGGGCATAAAATAATGAAAAGGAGTATGGTGAATACAAAAAAAAAAAAAGTGTGTGTAGTTGTTTGTCCCCCCCATTGCCGTGAGCTAAAGAAAAGAAAGGAGAGAATTTTTGTTCATCCTTTTCTCATCTTCATACTTGCCGAAACTAGAAAGAAAAACAAAGAAAAAAAAATTTCTCATCCTTTGGTTCATCCTTGGCCAATAATTTTAAGGAGGAAGGAAGAAGAAAGGTGAAGAGGTTCGGCCATGCATGTAGCTAGGCTAAGGTATGTTTGATGATGTTCCATGAGATGCATGCATGTTTTAGTTGTTAGCTTGAGTTCTACCTAGCCCATGGTCTAAATCTTGCTATGTGATGGAAATGACATTTGACCATGGATGCATCATTCTTGGTTGATGTTTGATGTGGTGGTGATGAGGCAAGAGGATGAGTTAAAATTCGGCCTAGGTGGAGGTTGTGTTAATGCCATTGCATGCTAAATATGAAGTTTGTTAATGATGCATGTGATGATGACTTGATGATTCTTGAACCTCCTTTTTAGCATTTTTGTGTGAGCACATATGTGCATTGGTTGCTAAATGGAGAAGAATCGGCTAGCAAGTTGTGTGCTAAGGCCGAATGTAACTTTGCATGTTAATGAGCAATGCATGTGTTAAATTGATGGAAAGGGGGAGGATGCTTTACTAGTGTGTATATGTGTGTATTAAGTGTTGAAATCGACCCCAAAAATAGACATGCATATTCGGCCAAGGGGGAAAAATTAGCTAATATGTTGTGTTGATGCATGATTTCACATGTATGTGACTTTAATGTCTAATGTATAAATATGGGCTAAGTGCCTTGTGTTCATCTTTTCGATGCCTAAATGATGAAATCAATTTATTTGTTTAATTAAGCTCAAGAGCAAAGGGGAAATAGATCCGATAAAGGGAAGGAAAAAGTGGTCGAATAGTTAGCGGAATCGTTCGACAACACCCGAGGTAAGTTCTTGAGTAAGAGAGCTTAAATTACGATGTGATTAAATCATGTTTTAAGCAAATGAAAATCATGCTCTATGTGTGGCTATTGAGCCGAATGTGCAAGGATGATATGTGCCTTGTGTTTGAGTTTTGCAAATGAAAATGAAATACGAATGTGCCATGAATTATTGTTAGATGTGCATGATTAATTGAATGCTGTCCGGGCTAAGTCCCGAAGGCTTTGTGCTAAGTGACTATATCCGGACTAAGATCTGAAGGCATTTGTGCGAGTTATTAATTCCGGGTTAAGTCCCGAAGGCCTTTGTGCGAGATACTAATTCCGGGTTAAGTCCCAAAGGCATTCGTGCGAGTTTTAAAATCCGGGTTAAGTCCCGAAGGCATTGTATGAGTTACTATAACCGGGCTATGTCCCGAAGGCACTTGAACGAGGAGCTATATCCGGTTAAATTCCGAAGGTACGTGATTTGGAAATGAATGAGCTTGCTGTAAAATTCCAGCTAATACTCGAAAAACATCCCAATATTGGGATATGTTACGTATGTGTTGAATTTAATCGAGCCCTTACAAATAAATATTCGCTCAGTTGATGAACGAGCTACCGGCCTTCGGCTAAGTTGGTCTTTTGTGTATGTACATAAGGGTTAACGTTGTGAAGTAAGTTTGATATCGGAAAATTGTGTATTATGAAATATTCCGTTTAGCTAAATGTGTGCTATTCTTTCGTTATGCTGGAATTCCTTGCTCAAAACTTACTAAGCATAAATTGCTTACTTCGTTCCATTGCTCCTCTGTTTTATAGATTTTTGGTTCTCCAGCTATCGGACTCGGGATCTTGAAGTCGAAGTCGCCCACACTATCAAAGGCTCTTTTGGGTACTCTTTTGGTTGAATTTTGATATGGCATGTTTAGGACGACCCATTGTTGTTTTTCGAGTACTTTATGTGATGTATAAGTTTTGGATAGCCATGTGAAAATGGCTTATATGTGTTTAAGTATAATGTTATAATCTTTTAGTGTGGATATGCTTGACAAGGATTGGCCACGGGGATCGTTAATCACTTTCATAAATTGTGCTATGTATGCAAAAAGGGCTAGTTGAACCATGAAATAGGTAAAGCCTACCTTAAAGGTAGATGCTGACAGCATCAGTGACGTAGATTTGGAAAATCACTAAAAATAGTAGGAATGGAATTAAATAGTGAATAAATTATGTAAACAAACCTTGAAGAATCTACTTTCATAGGAAAGTAACGAAACAATCATACGGACAGTATGTTAAGAGATATTAAGGTTCTTGTGAGACAGGGTCAGAACGGGTTCTGGGTTCCTTGTTCCGAATTTGGAAATTGATTATAAATTAACCAGAGATAATTAGGAGTCATACCATATATGTATAGATTCCTCTCTGAGTCTAGTTTCTATAGAAACAAACAGCATTAGTATTGGAGCCCTGTACAAGGAGATATCCAAGTCGTAATGCGCAAAGGTCAGGGTAGTCGATTCCTGTAACATGGGAGACTTTAACTAATAAACTGTACTAATTGGCCCGATCAAAAATTCTAGAAAAAAATATGTAGATGGGCATATGAGTCTAGTTTCAGGTAAAAATCACGAAACTGATTTTCGAGTTGTGAAGCTCAAGATATGATTTTTAAAGCGACTAGTACACAGATTGGGCAGTGTCCGGAAATTTTTCAAAGTTTGTTAACACCTCGTGTTCGACTCCGGTGTCGGACTCGGGTTCGGGGTGTTACAAAAAGTACATACATAGATAAAGTACTGAAAATGTTCAGTATGGAAGAATCTAAGAGAGGATTCCTACCTATGAGACATGGTATTTCACTCTCGAAGGAAATGTGTCCTTCAACTCCACAAGAGAGAGAACGCATGAGTAAAATTTCATATGCTTCCGCTATTGAATCTATCATGTATGCCATGTTATGTACCCGTCCAGATGTCTCATATACCTTAAGTATGACGAGCAGGTACCAAGTAGATCTCGGTGAAGGTTACTGGACCACAGTCAAGAATATCTTTAAGTACTTAAGAAGAACTAAGGATACGTTCCTAATATATGGAGGTGAGGAAGAGTTAAGTGTAAAAGGTTACACTGATGCCAGCTTCCAAATCGACAAGGACGATTCTCGATCACAATCAGATTTTGTGTTTTGCCTTAATGGCGGTGCTGTGAGCTGGAAGAGTTCAAACCAAAGTACAGTAGCCAATTCTACAACAGAGGTCGAGTATATTACAGTCAGTGAGGCATCAAAGGAAGCAGTTTGGATCAAAAAGTTCATTACTGAACTAGGGGTTGTGCCTAGCATATCAGATTCTATAGAACTCCGATATGATAACAATGAAGCCATTGTACAAGCTAAAGAACCTAGATCTCACCAGGGATCCAAACATATACTTAGGCGCTATCATCTTATTCGAGATCGATCGAGGGGATGTAGAGATATGTAGAATACCTACAGATGATAACATTGCTGATCCCCTGACCAAGCCTCTAACACAGCTGAAGCCTAATCGTCACACTAAGTCACTTGGTATTAGATATATGAGTGATTGGTCTTAGTGCTAGTGGGAGATTGTTAGAGTATGCCCAAAAGATCAATCATGAGATGGTTGTAATAACATACTTGATTTATCATGTTTATTAATATAAGGTGTTACCATTATTATTTCAGTTTCTTTTCTGTGCATATAAATAAATTGTTTTATAATAATGTCCTGAGAATAATATGATTATTCTTAAAAGGTTCTTAGTCAAGTATTGTTGTTGGCTAGGACAACAATAATGCATTAAGACTAACATGTAGTTGATTGATGATAAAGAGTTGTCATTGATATGAAGTGTCAAAGTCAATGCATGAATATGTATGTTAGAGAACAACATATTTGACTGACCCGTTATGAGTATGTTTTTTGGATTATTATGTAATTGTCACAACATTACTCATAGTTATTAATATGTATATGATCCTTAAACTTGAGATCATCATTATCCCAACATCGTGAGTTGTATATTTTGGTACAGTCAAACGTACACCATAACTGGTTGTTCTATAAAGGCTGATGTTAGGTACACCATGATCTATGTAGAGGGATATGGTTGATCGATATAGGATAAGTCCCTCCTACATAATGGGAGTAATATCTTAGGCCACTTGATTGAGTGAGACTAGAAATGCATGGCCATGCTTAAATAAGCTGATATGAGATGTCATACTTATTTGTATGTCATAGTCTACTCAAGATATGAAGGAACATGGGATGGACTATGCAAGTGTAACTATTCTATGACTTGTGTCCAACCCAGAGATAAGGGGCTTAAGGATTAATGCATGAAAGGTTAATCGCAAAAAGGTTATGTTGAATCATGATTTCTTGTAACTTAGGTAGCAATGATGCATTACTAGATGCCACTCATTGTTTGTAACATTAGAATCGTTCTAGTATTATTGCTAACGTTACAAGGACCTACAGGGTCACACCTTATGGTTGAAATGAACTGAATAAAACATAGTTGGTGTTGTGTTTGGTTGTCACATGAATTAAATTAATTGTAGGGTAATAAAATATTGAACATATTATATGTACAAGGTTGTTGTACACATAATGAGAACATAGTTCTATTAATATATGAATTTAATTCGTATATATATTCAAATAAATATAGTTTACTGAAATCATTATTATAATTAATGTAAATATAATTTTCGGTTTAAAACATTGTTATATTTATTTAATTTCAATTATGATTATTATGTTTGAATAAATATTTAATGAATTATGATTAATTATATATATATCAATTATAAGATGGTTAAAAAGTGTGTTTTCAAATAACCCTAAAAAATTTTAAAAAATCTCGTCTTTCCTTTGCTTAAAATAAAAGGTCTAGCACCCGTCAAGCAAAGTCTTCTCAAAAAAAAAATTTGGGGATTTTTCCTGTTCATTGTCAACTGGGTGGATTACGTAGAGACTGGAGTCATCAAAGGTTGCGGCTTGGTTCGATAGTAGATTAAAATACTCGGTGCCAAAGCGTTAGTGTCTACTCAATTTAAAGATTCGGTAATTTTGAAACCTTTATTTCACCCCGATTTGTTCCTCGCACATGGATCCATGGTTTGGATCACTGGATGAATGAATTTTTGCTACGCCGTGGAGGTGCCGGTGTTCCAACACACTTTCTTTTTCCGTTCTTGGACTAGATGTTGGATAGACTCGCAGGACGAGATTACTACTATTTTCTCGATGGATACTCAGGGTATATTCAGATTACGGTAGCACCGAAAGATTAACACAAAACAACATTCACCTGCCCGTACGGTACCTTTGCATTTAGACTCATGCCATTTGGTTGAGAAATATTTGGAAGTTTTTTGGATGATTTTTCAGTATTCAGTGATACTTACGATGATTACTAGCCAATCTAACTAAGGTACTAAGGCAATGCGAAAAAACGAATCTCGTACTCAACTGGGAAAAGTGTCATTTTATGGTACGAGAAGGAGTTGTTCTAGGGCATCGGATAACGAGACATGGGATCGAGGTAGACAAAGTAAAGGTAGACATTATTGAGAAACCCCCACCTCCAACATTTGTAAAGGGTGTGAGGAGCTTTTTGGGCCACGCCGATTTTTATCGAATATTTATCAAGGACTTATCCAAAGTTGCTAAAACCTTATGCAAATTATTGGAGAAGGACTCTATATTCAAGTTTGATGAGGAATGCTTAAAAGCCTTCAATGATTTGAAGAGTCGGTTAGTCACGGCAGCCATAATCATCACACCAGACTGGGGTTTGCCATTCGAATTGGTGTGTGACGCAAGTGACTTCGCAATTGGAGCTGTCTTGGGCCAGTGAAGGAACAATGTTTTTCATCCCATATACTACAAAAGTCAAACCCTAACAAGAGCTCAACTAAATTATACAGTAACAGAAAAATAGTTACTTGCTATTGTGTTTGCTTTCGACAAGTTTCGATCTTATTTGGTAGGTACCAAGGTGACTGTCTATACATACCACTCAGCAATAAGTATTTACTTGCGAAGAAAGATGCTAAGCTGAGGATGATCCGATAGGTACTTCTACTTCAAGAGTTCGATCTAAAAATTCAAGATTGAAAGGGAATCGAAAATCAAGTAGCAGATCCCTTGTCTAGATTGGTGCCACAAGAAGGGAATTCTCCTCTTATACCAATTCAGGAGACGTTTCCAGATGAACATATCCTGAAGGTAAATCATGTCCATAATACCCCTTGGCTTGCTGATATTACTAACTATTTAGGTTGTGGTTTGATGCTATTTGATAAGACGAATCAACAAAGGAAAAAGTTTTTTCACGATGTGGAGTACTATTTCTGGGAAGAGCCATATGTGTTTAAAAAGTGTGCATATAAGATGATTAGGAGATGCGTGGTAGAAGATGAAATACCAAAGATTTTATACCACTATCACTCAGCTCCAAGTGGGGGACACTTCGAAGGTACACGTACATCGGCCAAAGTATTGCAAGCCGAAGTTTTTCGGCCAACACTATTCAAGGATGCATATGCTTACGAGAAGAGCTGTGATCGATGTCAAAGGGTTGGAAATGTCACCAACAAAAATGAGATGCCTCAAACAAACATCATTGAGGTAGAGTTGTTTGATGTATGGGGTATTGACTTTCTTGGTCCTTTTCCTCTGTCTTGTAGTCACAATTACATACTAGTAGCAGTAGACTATGTGTCTAAGCGGGTCGAGGCTGAGGCATATCCAAAAAACGATGCTAAGGTTGTGATGAAGTTTCTGCAGAAGCATGTGTTCACAAGGTTTGGAACCCCAAGAGCTATCATCAGTGATGAAGGGTCCCACTTTGTGAACAAGTGGTTAAAATGGTTATTAGACAAGCACGGAGTGAAACACAAGGTTGCAATAGCTTACCATCCGCAGACAAATGGGCAAGCTGCACTGGCAAATAAGGAGATCAAAGGCATACTTGATAAGGTAGTCTGTCCGAACCGACGAGATTGTTCCACAAGATTAGATGATGCTTTATGGGCTTACAGAATAGCATACAAGACACCGTTAGGGATGTCACCCTATAGGTTGGTCTTTGGGAAAGCCTGCCATCTACCATTGGAGTTAGAGCACAAAGCTTACTAGGCTCTTCAATAGATTAATTTGGATCCTAAGCTCGAAAAGAGAAACGGATGTTCCAACTCAATGAGTTAGAAGAGATCCGAATGTTCTCATATGAAAATGTCAAATTACTTAAAAAAAGGCTCAAGAAATGGCATGACAACCACATTCGAGTTCGAGAATTTGAAGCAGGTCAGCAAGTCTTGTTGTTCAATTCCAGATTGAATTTCTTTCCAGGTAAGCTAAAATCACGTTGGTCCGATCCATTTATGATTCACCAAGTCTATCCATACGAAGTTGTTGAACTCCAAGGTAAGGGAGGTAATTTGCGAGTTAATGCTCAGTGCCTGAAACATTATTGGGGAGATAAAATTGAACGGGATAAAACCTCGTTCATTTTATCAGATACTTAATTTTTTGTTTTTCTTTTTGAATAAATGATTTAGGGTATATTTTCAAGTAAAGTATGTTTATATAAATTCTGTCTAGGAGATTGGAACTTAAGCGGGACCGTTTGTGACCTTTCCAATCTTTCCTGAGAATTTATTTTGACATAATTTTCCAAGAAATTATCCCCTAAATGGAAAAATAAATTTTTAGTTTCAAATAAAAGGGTCAATTTTGATCCAAGTTTTAATTTGCAACTCAATTTTAAATTTTCATTAAGTCTAGGGACTTAATTGAATTATTTTTCAAATTTAGTTGTTGTTTTTGCAAATAAAAAAAAACTAGGTGCCTTTCTTTGTGAATATTTTCAAAAAGCATCTAGAATAAATATCTTTAATATTATTAGTAATTTGATAAACTTTAATATATAATTATATTATTTATAATTTATATATTAATTTTTATCAACTTAGCTTAGAATTAGTATTAATTAGAAATTTTTTTATTTCTGCACAATAAAATAAGAGATGGGAATCAAAAGTAAATATGGACAAGTAGTTTAGTCTAAAGTGTGGCAATAGGTATATACATGTCTAGGATTGGATCTAGCAAGAGCTTGGTACTAAAGCAGTCAAATTGACTCACCTCCTCTTTTTTGGAATCCTACCTGGTGTATGGTATCTATTCACTTTAAACAATGAGGACATTGTTCATTTTAAGTTGGGGGGACCGAAAATTGAAATTATTTCCACTCAGAATAAAATTTTTCTTTTAATTATGAATATGATATATTTTTGTTCAATAAATTTGAATTTTGTTAAGTATGCTAAATTTAAGAATGAATAAAGTTTGATCATTTCAATAAATTGTTATGTTAGCTTAATAATGACATGAAATGTATTTCTAATAAAGCATGCAAAATCATACCATAAAATTTTAGTTCTTTAGGAAAGTTAGGCATGCATGACAGTTTAAGTCTTTAGAATTGACTTAGTAGTTTTTTGAGGCGAAATCTTAGGAAGCATGGAACGTTGAAAATGATTTAGGCAACTGTTGTTTGGACCGTTTGAGCCTTTCAAGCAAACCATGATGAAATTTTTATCCTTTGAAACCGAACTTTGAGACTTTATGGCCTAATGTTATTTGAACCCTTACAAAGTTAGCCATCACTTTTCTTAATTATCTTAAAAATGTCCCAAACACTAGACTCAATACTATTAAGTTTGGGGGAGTTGCAAAGAAGTATAAAATGCTTTAAAAATTGTAGTACATGCAGTAAAATACTCGAAAAAAAGAGCATATGTACTTGAAGTAAATTGCACTAAAGAGCATGTGAAAAGGAAATAAAAGTTTATGTATTGAAGGTAATTATTTCAAAAGGTTCGATACAAGATGAGTCTAGGGTTTTTTAAACCTAAAATTATCTATCTTTTACCCCCCTAAGCCCAGCCACGTTACAACCTTGTTAAAGACCTATTGATTCAAAGTTCCAATGTTACCTACATTAGTGGAGTGAAATTGCTCTGTTCAACATATGAAGATATCAATTAAGCTTAATCATTGCAGTTTAATTTTGAATATGGGATTAAAATCAAATTGGTAGGGATTAACATGTCTTTATTAAGAAACATTTAGTCTATTTTTGCTATTGTAGTAATTGTTGAGATTAATTTGAACGATATAGATACTTGAGTAGCGTAATTATTGAATTTCTTGTTTTTGAGCATAAGTATATTGATTTCATGACTTTGGGAAGAATTTTGTTCTGAAGGAGCTTTTCAAAACGTGTTTCTGAGAAAATTCTTTTCAATTTTGTGCATTACTCAGGACGAGCAATGAATTAAGTTTGGGGGTATGGAAACACGAAAATTTATATGTTTTTACATGCCCTTTTTAACTTAAAATCATGCTATTTCGGTTAAATTATTGTCGAAAAATAATTAAATATTATAAAATAAATAAATTTTGTTAAAAATATGAACATGATGAATTTTAATTAATTTAATAGTTAATTTTGATTAATTTTGACTATTTTCGGTAGATTCGCACAAAAGGCAAAAATTGGCTCAGCAGACAATGCTCGTAAAATAAAACCGAGAAGCAATTTGAAGCATCGAAGAAAATTTATTTCTAGCCTAAGATGTTCCAAAAATGTGTGTTAATTAATTTTAATTTATTCCCAATTTAATTTGGGCTAAATAAATTATTATTAATTAATTATGGAAAAAAAGGGTTCAGTTGAACCGCATTGGTTGAACCGAATCTAGTGAACCGAACCTGCCACCAATTGGGCTGCCCAGAACCGTCCATATGTTAACCCAAATAAGAATTTTAGCTGACTAAATAAGCTTGCAAAGAAGCCCTTGAAGAACTTTCAACCTTGCATTCAAACCCCTCTAAAAAATGTGGCTTTATGGATTTGCCCTAGGCTATTTTTAGTAAAGTTGAATCTCTCAGCTTTGCCATGTGTGTGGCCGACCAAGGGGCGTCTCTTTGGCTGATGGAATTTTCTATTTTTAGCAGCCACAATCAGCTATAAAAAGCCACACCTTGTTGATCATTCAACTCATCCCTCACACTCTCATTCTCTCTTCTCCTCTCTCACTTTCTCTCAACTTTTCCTTCCCATTTTCCCTTTTGTTCAAGTGTCGATTTCTTATCTTGGGAAAGAGGTCCTCATCAGCCATTTTTGAGCAGCAATTAAAGTGTTCATAAGCCACCTTGATAGCTAAGGACAACAAAAAACAAAGAACGGAGAAATCAGTCAAGCCACGGAGAAACACCGGATTTGCTTCTTGTTCCCTATCTCTTTAAATTTTGTTGTTGTTTTGAAAAACATGTTTATGAACATTTATGCTTTGAAATGATTAATTTAATCAATCTAGCTTGAATTTAATTTGTGTTGGGTTGATTATATTTTGCGTGCTTGAATTATTGAAATTGTGTTTATGCTATTATAGGCCTCGGTAAGATGCCTAAGTTATTCTTGGAATATTAATTGTTAGATAACTAATGAATTAATTATTAAATCGTATTGAAATTGTAATTAGTCGACACAATACTTAACCGGTGCATGTTTATTCTTCTAAGGTAGCTGAAGTTAATTTAGCATTGTATTTGGCGATACATATGCCTTGCATAACTTGCAAGATTATTGTGATTAAACTGTTTCAAGGTAGAAATACTCTATTACCTCACTTGATCTTTTATATGCTTGTGAAGATTGATTAATCGCTTAGATTGACATTGAAAAATGGTCAAGAGATTGATTAATTTAATAAGTATTTATGAGCAGTAGTTAGCAAATTACCAAGTTGCCTTGAATTTGTTCATAGCAATATAAACATAAGTTTAATAATTCTAAGGTAAAGGAATGTAATTTGTAACACCCTTTACCCGAGACCGTTGCTGGAGTCGAGCATGAGGCGTTATTGGACTTAACTTAGTAGTTTGGGGCATAAAAATTTACTTTTAAAATTTATTTCAATGTTCACCATAATGCTGTGCACCTGCGCAGCAGTCACTAATTTAATTATAACTTGAGTTACGAAACTCAAAATTTAGATCTGTGAATTTTCCATACACCTAGACTTGTATATTTTCTTACCATACAATTTTCAAAATTTTTGGTTCAGCCAATTAGTACAGTTTATTCATTAAAGTCTCCCCTGTTTCATTGCCTGATGGTTCTGACCTTTACTCACTAAAAATCAATTTTCTCATCATATGATTCTAATATAGCGTTCTCACTTGTTTCTAAAGAAAATAGACTCACTAAGGAATCTATACATGTACATTATAACTCATAATTATTTTTTTTACAATTTTTAATGATTTTCTAAAGTCAGAACAGGGGACTACAAAAACTATTCTGACCTTGTCTAACCAAAATTCAAATTTCTCAGAATATAAAATTCCTTTTCCTACACCGTTATTTTTTGATGAAAATAGACTTGATAAGACTTAATTCTATATATCATTCACTCTGTAATTCATTTTATATTATCTTTGGTGATATTTGAAAGTAACGTCACTGCTTCTGTCCCAAAACTGTTTCATTGCAAATTTTTACTCTTCCATAATTTCTAGGTATAAGCTATCACCTAGGAATTCATAATACCAAACATATTCTTACTTAGCCATTTTAATAGCTAAAAATTATCACATGTTTACACATCATCCCTTAGCAATATCATAAGGACATACATTCAGAATAACTAAGTCATTATATATGTCATAGCTCAAACATTGATCATCATAAAATACCAAGTTGTTGTTGCTGATAGTGTGAGCACTCTCCGACGTCTTCAAGATCCTCGAATTAGCTCTGAAATACTATAAAATAAGGAAAATAAAAGAAGTAAGAATAAAGCTAAGTAAGTTTACAAGCAAATAAATAACAACATTTAACACAAATAATTATACTCAAATGTCATGAACTTTAATTTCCTCTTTACTTACTCTCTTACTTGTTCACTTACTTGTTTACTTAGATAACTCATGATTATAACTTACTCTTCTCTTGCTGAAATGTTGGTTCTCAATTGATAACATAATATGTTCTTAACTCTTATAACTTACCTGAATTTGCTATTTATGCTTTTACCTGAACTTTCATGGAATATAATTTGTTTACTAGCCCGTTAAGCCACATTGGAATAATAAGGATACTTGGGTCTCTTTTCTAATAATAACATGCCAAAGCCATGTCCCAGACATGGTCTTACATGAGATGTTTCTTGTACTACCAATGTCATATCCCAGATATGGTCTTACATGGGAGTTCTCATATCGGTGTCCATTCCATGTCCCAGACATGGTCTTACGGGGGACCTCTCATCTCGGTGCCAACTCCATGTCCCAGACATGGTCTTACATGGGACCTCTCATAATCTCAATGATGCCAATGCCATGTCCCAGACATGGTCTTACATGAGATCTCTTTACCCAAATGTCATGACATTTGTATCCAATACATTCCTTATGTTTCAACGGGGCTTTTTAACACTGATTCTCTATCATCTCATACTTGAGTCAACATTAAATAATTTCATGAAATAAGTATATAATTGCTGGAAAATAGCAGCATTAATAATAATTATTCAAATATTGCATTTATTTACCGTAAACTTACCTCGGTACAATATATGACCAAATCTATCAACTTAGTCTTCAACCTTTTTCTTTCCTTGGTCTAACCCCGAATTTCATTCTTCTTAATCTATAATAACAAATTTAGTTTATTTAATACTCACATTTATCAAAACAGCCCTCGATTCTAACTTTGGAAAAATTATGATTTTGCCCCTAAAATTTTACAAATTTATACTTTTTCCCCAAAGCTCGAAAATTAAACTTCATCCCATATTCTTATGTTTTATAACATGCTGAACATTTTTACCTTCTATGGCAACATCGAATTCTCACTCTAACACTTTCTTATGAACATTAGGTATTTTTACCGATTATGTCGTTTTACTCGTTTTCACTTAAAAGCGCTTAGCAAAAGTTGTTTAACATAATTTCAAGCTTCATATTCTACCATAAAACATCAAAATAAACATATTTCAACTATGATTATTTTTCCAAATATGAACCCTAGGTTAAATTATTGCTCGAATAAGCTAAATCAAGTTACTGGGGCTTCAAAAACGTAAAGAACATTAAAACGGGGCTTGAAATCACTTACTATGAAGATTGGAAGCTTGAAAACCCTAAATATGGCTTTCCCCTTGCTAATTTCGGCCAAATGAAGAAGATGAGCACAATTTACCATCTTTTTCCCTTTTAATTCATTTTAATTACCAAATTACTAAAATGCCCCTAAATTAAAAATTTCCTATTTCACTTATCTCATGTCCTTTGTCCATAACTTAACCAATGGTCTAATTACCATATAAAGACCTCCAATTTAAAATTTCATAACAATTGGACACCTCTAACATGTAGAACTCAACTTTTGCACTTTTTACAATTTAGTCCTTTTGACTAAATTGAGTGCCTAGACGTCGAAATTTTTGAACGAAATTTTCACGAAACCATTCCGTGAAACTGTAGGCCATAAAAATATAGTAAAAATAAATTTTTCCTTATCGGATTTGTGGTCCCAAAACCATTGTTTTGACTAGGCCCAAAATCGGGATGTTACATAATTAATCCAACAAAATTATATCATCTTGATTAAACCTTATTTGAAATCATGCATTAGAACCTTTTTATTTTTAATTTTTTTACTTAGTTTTTAACCCTTAGTTTTTAATCATCTTTAAACCAAAATATTTTCCATCACTAAAGTGTTTTAACATTAATTTCATAAATATTCCTTTTTACAGTCCATATGGGTACGATAACTCGACATTTACTTGTCACTTGCACATTTTCGTCATTCCAGGAATCAAGTTACCAATAAGCTCAAATGCTATTAATGAATTCTTTGAATTACCTAATTTTGAAGAGGACGAATATTATTCTCTGATGAGAAATATTGAGGCTAAAAAATGACAAGAAATTCTTAAGGAACTTACAGTTTCAGGTTCTAAATGGACTGTGTCAAAACTCACACTTATCTTAGAGAATATTTGACACCATTAGCATAGGTATGGTTCTATTCCATTCGATTCAGCCTTATGCCTATTTCACATGAGACCACAATTTCATTAGAACGAATGGTCTTGTTATACTTGATCTTAACGACAAAGACCGTTAATGTGGGAAAAGTCATTTTGAGAGAAATGCTAAATTGTGCCGCTAAACGTTCTGGCCCAGTTTACTTTCCCTTTATGATAAAAATTTTGTGTTTGAAAGCTAAAATTCTTACAAACATAAAGAAGACAGGTTATAGCTAGGGCACAATCACAAATTGGGACCTCTACCGAATAGCTGAAGATTTTATTCTGTAGCAACCAGTTGAATTGAGCAAGGAGCTGAAGAAGAAGAAGAAGAAGATCCCATAGAGATTGAACCAATGCAATCAACTAAAATCCCTGATAAGGCAAAACGAATGGAACCAATAATCACACCTGACATGGCAACCTCAACATTCAGAACTCAATCGCCTCACCCAGATCTTCGTGATGAGAGCTGTCAAAGTTGATGGACATAATGCAACATATGCAGTAGCAGCAACAAGCTTACTGGATATATTCAAAAATACGAGAGACTCAATGAAAAGAGCTTTTACGAAAATATTCAATGACCTGTTTATTTTTGTGCTTGAGTTTCCATTTTTTATATTTAAATCATTAAGTCCAATATCGAAGAGGGAATGAAGTGATTCATGCAGAAACAAAGATGATGGAGCAAAAGATGAGTCGGATTTTAGGGGGTTTACAAATAAATAAGAAATAGAGGATCTTTAGTTTATATTCTTTTCTTTCCTAGGATATTAAATGTTTTTTAGGATTAGGTTCTATTAAGTTTTTTTCTTGCATAATAAAATAAGAGTTGGAAACCATAAATAAAAATGAACAAGTTACAAAATAAGATGTGTGGCAATATATATGTACAAGTCTAGGATTGGATCTAGAGAGAGCTTGGTACTTAAGCGGCCAAATTGACTCACCTCTTTTTTGAACTTTTACCTGGCGTATAGTATCTATTCACTTCTAACAATGAGGACATTGTTCATCTTAAGTAGGGGGCCAAAAAATTGAAATTATTTCCTCTTAGAATAAATTTTTCTTTTAATTATGGTTAGGTTATATTTTGTTCAAAAATTTGAAATTTTGTTAAGTATATTAAACTTCAGTATGAATAAAGTTCTATTATCTCAATAGTTGTTAAGTTAGCTGAATTATGACATAAATGTACTATTAATAAAATATGTAAATCATACCATAAAATTTTTAGTTCCTTAGGAAAGCTAGGCATGCATGAAAGTTTAAGTCTCTAGAATTGACTTAGTAATTTCTTGAGGCCAAAACCTAGGAAGCATGAAATGTTGAAAATTATTTACGCAAACTTTTGTTTGGACCATTTGAGCCTTTCAAGCCAACCTTAATGAATTTTTATCCTTTGAAACCCAACTTTGAGACTATATGGCCTATTTTTACTTAAACCTTTGCAATATTTAGTCATCACTTCTCTCATAATTATCTTTAAATTGTCTCAAACACTAGACTCAATACTATTAAGAATATTCTTTGAAAATAAGTTTGGGGGAGTTGAAAAGAAGTATCAAACGCTCAAAAAAAGAAAAAAAAAGGGAGAAGGAAGAGCATATGTACTCGAAAGAAATAAAAGAGCGTGTAAAAGCAAAATGAGTTGATGTATTGAAGGTAATTATTCTGAAGGTCTGATACAAGCTGAGTTTAGGGTTTTTAGCCTAAATTTATCTATCTTTTACCTACCCTAGCCCAGCCACATTATAACCTATTTAAAAGACCTAATGATTCAAGTTTTCTATGCTACCTACATGAGTGGAGACAAATTACTATGTTCAACATATGAAGGCATAAATTAAACTTAATTATTGCAGCTTAATCTTAAAAAGGGAATAAAATCAAATTGGTAGGGATTTAACATGTCTTTATTAAGAAAGCACTTAGTTTATTTTCGCTATCATAATAATAATTGAGATTAATTTGAATGATATGTATACTTAAGTAGCATAAAACTCAAAATTTTTGTTCTTGAGCATAAGTATACTAAATTCATAATTTTGAGAAGAATGTTTCCTTAAGGAATTTTTCAAAGGTGTTTCCAAGAAATTCTTTTCAATTTGTGCATTAGTCAGGACGAGCAATGAATTAAGTTTGGGGGTGTGGGAACAAGAAAATATATAGACTTTTTCATATACTTTTTAACTCAAATTCATGTAGTTTCGTAGTAATTCTTGTCGAAAAATACAATATAATTATAAAATAATTAAATTGTACTCAAATTATTAACATATTAAATTTTAATTAATTTTAGAATAAATTCTCAAAAACTTTTATTTATTTTTGACAGATTTGCACAAAAGGTGAAAATGTGCTCGAAAGACACTACTAGAAGCTCAAAACCGTGGAGCGATTTTTGAAGCATCGAGGCAAATTAATTTTTCAGCCTAAGAACATGAACATTTTTTTAGTAATATTAAGTTAAGAAATGTAGTTGATCTAACACAATTATGTCATATTGATTAAACTTGTTTCTCAAAAATCGTACATTGGAATTTTTACCTTTTATTTTTCTTAGCTAATTTACTTAGTTAAAATCTAGTTTTATTAAACTCTTTTTCAAAACAAAACATTTTCCTTCACGAAAGTGTTTTTAATTGCATTTCATAATTATTTTCTTAAAAAGTCCTTGTGGGTACAATAACTTGACACTTACTTGTCACTTTATTACTTGCTATGATTGTGTACACTTGCACATTTCTATTGCTCGAGCTGTAAAAGCTAGTGAACACTCTTTTGCCCAACTACGCCAAATTCATCAAATAGATGAGAGCAATATTGAACAACTCAACTCCTGTGTCATGGCTTGGAAGGCTAAGTACAAAGATACATAGACTAATTGCACACAGTTGGAAGAGGAGAACAGTTTACTAAAGGAGAGAGAATCCTCTCTAGAGGAGCAACTTAGAGCTTAAGAACAACACCACAAAGCTTCCTATCCAGTAAGGATGCTTTAAGGAAATTCCAGAAGGATATCAGGAAGAATCTAACTAAGGCTCTACCAAAACTATGGTCTAACTTGGTTCTCCATGCTTAAGTGGTTATAGGCCCTCTTAATCTAAGTTAGGTAGGCTTTAACTACCTTTAGGAAGTCCCTATTGAGTCAATGAAATTGAACGTCTACAATCCTGAGGGAGAAGACTGGGAGAATTTTTAGAAAGAATAGATACCTGACTTCTTTATTCCCAACGAGCCCGAGATAGAAGAAGAGGGAGACTTAGAAGACTCAATAGATTTAGAGAAATACCCAACAATAGATGAAGCCCAAACAGAGCTCAATGATTTGCCAGCTGAAGGAGGGAACTAAGTATTTCTTTTTGTTTTGCCTTGTACTTACCCTTTCTGTTCCTCATGTATTATCCTTCTGATGTTTTATCAATGAAGCTATCATTTTTTTCCAACTATGTTTCTTACTTCTATATCAATCAATATAAAAAAATATTAACTAAGTACAGAAGTTTTTAACGTACCTGAGGAACTAAACCAGGTCTGACGTATTATGTAAACAAGGCTGACTCTCAAAATCTAAGTTAATATATTACAAAGTATATAAACAAAAAAGGTCCTCAAATATATTAATCCTTCGATAAATCATACAAGTAATGAGATTATCCTAGCAGAATACAAACAATCATCATTGTAATTGCTCAATATCATATCCATTCACGAATGGATTTACCTAGATCACATAGGACTTTTCAACTTGTAATATAACATCCCAAAATATAACATAATAAAAATGTAGAAAAGTATCAAATATAGGGAATTGACTCAATGGTTAGTCATTAAATGTGAAAGCTTAAAAGTTAGTTGGAGGTAACAAGTTCAAGTCTCATCTTTTACAAAATAAATATTTTTTTTTGCAAAAATTCCCTTATTTTTAATTTGTTGCTACCCAAACCTCGTAAACCTAGGAATAAAGAGAATTTTTACTCAAAATAATCAGCCTGTAACTCTCTTTTCTTCTACTTATTCATCTCTAACCTCCTCTCCCTCCCTTGATCTTTATTTGTTTTATTTACCCTTTCTCCCACCATTGTTGCCATCGCACCTATCACCACCATTCACCTTTGATTTTTCTTTCAGTTTTCTTTAAGATTGAGAATTATCTCCATCCTTATCTTTTTGTCATTTTTCTTCAATTAGAACAGCCCAAAAATTCAAATCCTTAGTCCCCAATATCAACTCGAACCTTGCCAAGAAAGTGCCATTACCACCCATTTCCATTAGCTTCTATAAGATCTCTATTTCTTTTATTTTCTAAAGCAATCTTGCAAATTAAAAGCCTATTTTCCAGATTTTGAATTTTGAGTATTTTAAATGCTTTTAAAGCTGTTTTCCAGCTTTTAATTAGATCTCAAATTCTCTTAAAATTCAGCCACAATTCTTGTCACCATAGATGGTGGTGCATGCGCCTAGGGGTGGGAAAAGGGGGCTGTTTTGTTTCTTGAATTTTTTCCATTTAATTTTAGCCTTAATCTGAGCTTTTAAACCCTCCTAATCAGCTATTAAATGCATGTCAATTAGGGAAAAATTTTCTTGGTCGATTGGACATTCAAAACTCATAAATTGGAAAGCGTAAGTGCAATTAAGCGTAAACTGGTTTGTTGTTTCGGCACAATTGTCAGCTTCAGTATCCTCAACTTTTTGAACTAGGTAATTTTGAGGATGAAATTTCTTTAAGGGGATAGAGTTGTAACATCCCAAAATTTAACTCATAAAACGTAGAAAAATATAAAAAATAGGGAATTGATCCAATGGTTAGTCATTAAATGTGAAAGATTGAAAGTTAGTTGAAGGTATTAAGTTGAAGTCCCATCTTTTACAAAATCAATAATTTTTTTATGAAAATTCCATTGTTTTTAATGTATTACTACCAAAGAATAGTAAACCTAGGTATAAATACAATTTTTACACAAAATAATCAGTCTCTAACTCTCTTTACTTCTACCTTAGCCATCTTTAACCTCCTCTCCCCCCTTGATCTTTACTTTTTTCTTTTCCCCTTCTCCCACTACTGTTGTCGCCACACCTATCACCACCATTCACCTTTGATTTTTCATTCTGTTGTCTTCAAGATTGAGCATTATCTCTATCTCTATCTTGCTTCCATTTTTCTTCAATTAGAATAGCCCTAAAATTGAAATCTTGACTCTCCAAGATCAGCTTCAACATTGACAAGAAAGTGCCATTGTTGCCCATCTCCATTAGCTTGTGTAAGATCTCTATTTCTTTTAATTTCATAGGTAATCTTGCAAATTAAGAAACTAAATTTCTTGATCTGGAATTTGGGGGATTTTAAAATTTTTTAAAGTTATTTTTTTAGCTTTTAACTAGATCTCAAATCATTTTAAAATTTAGCCCAATTCTTACCACCATGGGTGGTGGTACATGCGCCTAGGGGTGGGAAAAGGGGGCTATTTTGTTTCTTGAATTTTTCTCATTCAATTTCAGCCTTAATTTGAGTTCTTTAACCCTTTTAATCGGCTATTAAGGCCATGTCACTTAGGGAAAAATGTTCTTGGTCATTTGGACATTTGAAACTCACAAATTGGGAAGCGTGAGTGCAATTAAGCATAAACCATTTTATTGTTTCAGCATAGTTGTTTGGTAAAGGTTATGGATTCATTAGATGGAGAAATTTAATCATTATTAGCTACCTATTTTCCAGTATATTATTGAATTAGGTGTTGACCCGAATGTCCCAAATCAACCGTAAAGCTGAAGAATGATCGAACGTATGATTCGTATCGATACAGTGTAAGAAATCTAACTAGTTTGAATTCATAAAATAATTATAAATTTGACAATTGGGTTGAACCCATAAGTGGGTAATTGGGGGCTGGTTAAAAGGTAAATTGACTGAATTTATACCAAATTTTGGTGTAGGATCGTACAATGGTTTATTAAGGAAAATTGGAAGTTTTACTAGTGTGCTGCGAGAAAACGAAAAATAAAGTGTGGGTCCTAAAATCCTAAATTTGTTTATTATTGATAATTGCCATATTATATTTGATAAATTAGTTTGTTGATTGGATTGGCTTAATAGTGGCCAAACCAGGTATGTTACGAGTCGTAAAAGATTTATGTGTTGGCAAAATTGCTAACTCGACAGTATGAATGCCTGATTGAGATTGTTATGCATAATTTTATTATCTGATATGAGAATATTTGATTGAATGGTATGAATTACTGAAATATTAATTTATACGTGATTTAAATGTATGAGGGATTTGCTACGATGTATATTGAAAAGGTTGCTATTTATGCACAATTAAATTCGTAAAGTATGCGAAGTTAAATGCTATTGATAGATACCATCATAATAGTAATTTGAACGTTGAACTCTGTTTCCATTTACTGAAAGTATGTGATTATTGAGGGCATATTGAACATGTCAAATTAAATTTGAAAAGTATTGAAATATGATTATGTGTGAATTTGTATGACATTGCATGCACATTGGGATGAGATTTTGTGGTTGACGGAAGAGTTTCTTGGAGTACCGGCGAGATATTAAGTTTGCATATATTCGTAGTCAGTGCACTACATTTGGAGTACCAAGGGGATTTGCGATTATATCACATTATTTGTTATTTGGAAATTTCATTGCATTATTGATTATTGGTGGTTTTACCACATAAGCTCTGCTCATATACATTGGAGTTTGGTAGACGAGTTCTAGGGAACTCGTGGTGTGTAGTGGATGGTATGGGTAGGATCTCACATGTGTATTTGTCACAATTATGTGCATTTAAAATTACTATTGATAATGTTTGATGGTGCTATTGGTATATCTATGAAATTGGTTGTATGAATGCTTAATACTTGCTTGTTTAGTCTCACACTGAGCTTGTTAAGCTCACCCTATTACCTCAACTTCTCAAGTAATGATTGAACTTAGGATCTAAATTGGCATGCGGACATACGATGTACGATGAAATTTAGACTTCACTTCGTAATATTATTTTAGTTTAATTATATTTATAGGTTTTTTACCAATATTATTTTGTTTTGGATTGTAAAGTTTCGTTTGGGACTGTTTAAGACTTTTGGGGTTTTCATGCATGCATGACACTCATATTTGGTGTAGATACACAATTTATATATATAGAAATGGATTGTGCATGAGATATGGCAATGTTAATAATTTGACTAGTAATGGTACATCTTAGGTATTAAGAAGATAATAAAATGATTTATCAAAGGCAACGCCATCAGTAAGGTTTTATATAAACTCACCCAATTCACTAATTTGACCTAAGCATGGTTGGACTAAGTAAATGTACAGTTTTCAAAGTTAACAATGGAAACCTCAGTTTTACAAAAGAGGGTACTTAAAGGTTTTAAACTATTAATAGGTATGTTTGACACTAAGGTGTCCAATTTGACCTTCACGATTCGGCCGTAACGTCTAGGCGGGTTTGGGAGGTTACATTTAGTGATATCAAAGCCAGGTTCAAAATCTCAGATTGAGTTTTTAAATTTTTTTATGTAAGTCTACAATCATGCATACACGAAAAGGGAAAATTTTTGGGGAAAATAAACCATGGTGGATTTGAAAAATGCTTTATACAGGAAATGATGAAGTCTGAAGGTCTGATGCCTAGTCCATATAAATAGTATTGAAACTTTAGTATGATTAAAGAGACTATTGTATACAACTTTAATGAAAGAATTATAAATTGTGAGTGCGTAGAAGACTAAACAAAGTACTAAAAGCTCTTACTCGTAAATTGTAGATTCATAAAATCAAAAAATGAACGCAAGTGGAATGTTAACTCGTGGTAGGAGGGGCCGCATGAGGTGACCTTTGAGGGCTCCAGTTGAGCTGACTGCATCATTAGGGCTAGAACAGGATAATGAACAGAATGAGGTTCATAGTGAACCCACTATTGATTGTAGGAATATGGAAAATGGGAATAATCTAAGTTGAGAATGATCCAATAACTCATGTTTTATTCAGGGCCTTGAATAGGGTTGCTAGGGCTCCAATAAGAGGTGTTAGTCGTGGGATGATTACTGAGAGGCTCTGCTCTAGTGCGATAGAGTTTTTTACGGGTATTGTTGGAACTACTCCTACAGTGGTTGAGTACTCAATGGAGGCCAATGAACAGATCTTGGAGGATTTGGACTCCACTCTTTAGTAGAAACTTAAGGGTTTCATGTCTCTGTTAAGGGATAAGACATATTGATGATGGCTATCAGTGGTTAGGGGTATCAGTCAGAGCGTATTGATGGGCTTATTTTTTAGAGGCCTTTTAAGGTAAGTATACGTGCCCTTGCTATGTGGAGGCCCGACGATTGAAATTTATTGAACTTAAACAGGGAGACAAGACAATTTCTGAGTATGAAGCTGAATTTCTAAGTTTGAGCCGCTATGTACCTAGAATTGTGGCATTTGAGCCAGAAAAGAGATTTTGTTTTCAAGAAGGTCTAAGGAATGACCTCAAGGTTGCATGTGTTTGAGGCTTTGGTTGAGAAGGCCAAGATTATTGAGGAGATTAAGTGCGTGGAGTGAGAAAAGAAAGGGAAATAGAGAGATCAGCCTAAAAGAGAAATGGGCCCTATTGGCCCAAACCCGCGACCTATTAAATGGGTCAGAGAGGCTAGACCATTGCAGTTAGGGAAGTAGTGGACCCTAGAAAAAGGCAGATTCAGGTTTGCCAATATTGTCAGATGTGCTACCCGGGCGAGTGTTGGAGAAGGATGGGTGCTTGTTTGGTATGTGGTATGATGGAGCATAAGATTAGGGATTGTCCTCGTCCTCAGGATCAAGTGTAAGCTTTAGCTTAGAATTAAGGTCTAGTTAAGGGTCAAAATTAGAAAGGTAATCAGGGTGCTCAGAGGGGTCGTAATTAGAATCAAAATGGGACTGTAGTCGGGGTTAGAGAGCACCAATTCAAGGTGCGAATTGAGTTGAGGCAAGACAACCTGATTTGGTTTATGCGGCTAGGATATACTATTTTGCTTTGATTGATATAGGATCTACCTATTCGTATGTTACTTGTAATGTGGCTGTAAAATTAGGAATTGGGGTAGAGTAAACCGAAACCACTATAACTGTAGTTAGTTCCTTAGGATCCTCTACACTTGTGAATAGAATTTATAAAAGATTCCCTTTAGAGGTTCAAGGAGAAGCATTTATGGAACTTCCTTTTAGTGAATTTAATTTAATTTTGGGAATGGATTGGTTGGTTGAGCATCAAGTTCAATTAGGTTGTGCACTGAATAGGATGACTTTGGTGTCCGAGTTTGGGAAAGAAGTTATTATGTTGAGGGAATGTTAGAATCATCTGTCCAGTGTAATCACTGCTTTAGTAGCAAAAAAGATGGTGCGAAAACAATGAAATGTTTTTGGTTTATGTCCAAGATGCAAGCATCGTTAATCCTTTAGTTGAAAGTACTTGTATGGTGAGGGAATTTCTTGATGCATTTCTTGAAGAACTGTCAGGGTTACCCCTAGAGAGGGAAGTGGAATTCGAAATTGAGTTTTTGTCGGCAACAACAATAATGTTTATCGCTCCCTGCCACATGTCACTGAAAGATCTGAAGGAGTTGAAGATACAGTTGCAAGAACTATTGGATATGGATTTCATTAGACCTAGTGTTTCACCATGGGGCACACCGATTTTATTTATGAAAAAGAAAGATGGAACCTTACTGTTGTGCATTGATTATTGGCAATTGAATAAATTAACTATCAAGAATAAGTACCCTTTACCAAGGATTGATGACCTATTCGATCAGTTCAGAGGTGCAACTGGTTTTTCCAAAATTGACTTAAGATCTAGTTATTACCAACTCAAAGTGAAAGAATCTGATATCCCCAAAATCACTTTTAGGACTAGTTAAAGACATTACAAGTTCTTTGTCATCCTTTTGGATTGACTAATGCACCAGTGACTTTCATGGGCTTTATGAATCATGTCTTTTAGCCTTTACTTGATTAGTTCATCATGGTTTTCATTGACGACATCCTTGTTTACTCTAAGATAGAGACTAAGCATAATGAGCATTTAAGAGTGGTTTTTCATATACTCCGTAAAAAGTAAATTTTTACTAAACTCAATAAGTATGAATTTTTGTTGAAGTGATGTTTTTGGGTCACATGATATCGGCTGAGGGTATTCTTATAGATCCGAAAAAAGTTAAAGCTATCCTAAATTGGAGGCATCCAAAGAATTCTTTGGAAACTCATAGTTTTTTAAGTCTTGCTGGGTATTATCGAAGGTTTGTTGAGGGTTTTTCCTTGTTAGTAGCCCCATTGACTAAGTTGTTGAGGAAGAATGCTCATTTTAAGTGGGGAGACGAACAGCAGGCCAGTTTTGAAAAGTTGAAATCCATGTTGGCAGAAGCTCCCGGTTTAATTCAACTAGAATCTGGTAAGAAATATGTTGTGTATAGCGATGCTTCACTTGTTGGACTTGGTTGCGTCTTGATGTAAGATGTTGAAGTGGTAGCCTATGCTTCGACACAGCTTAGGTCATATGAAGGTAATTACCCAACTCATGATTTGGAGTTGGCAGCTGTTGTGTTTGCTCTCAAAATTTGGAGACACTACCTGTGTGGTGAGAAGTGTATGATTTACACCACAAGAGTCTCAAATATCTCCTCACCTAGAAGGAACTTAATTTGAGACAACGGAGATGGATTAAGTTGTTGAAAAACTATTACTGAGGATCAAGTATCATCCTAGGAAAGCCAATGTTGTGGCTGATACCCTAAGTAGAAAGGCAGTGTCTGACTGTAAGGCCATGTTTGCCTGCTTGATTCTATTTGATGATGGTGGTATTTTGCAGAATTACAAGTAAAGCCTATTTAGGTTCAGGAAATTAAGGATAAACAGAGTTTGGATGGAACTCTAACATCCCGGTTTAAATAGGTTGAGGATGGATTGACTGAGGACTTTGGGATTAACCTCGATGGAATTTTTTGCTTTAGAGAGAGGTATTGTGTGCCTAATGATCAAAATTTGGGACAATGTATACTTCAGGAAGCACATAGCAGCTCTTATGCTATGCATCCTGCTAGTACTAAGATGTATCGAGATTTGAGGGAAGTGTATTGGTGGTCAGGTCTTAAATGTGAAGTGATCAAATTTGTATCTAAATGTTTGACTTGCAAGCAAGTTAAAGTGAAGCTTTAGTATCCATCAGGGTTGCTCCAACTGATTTGAATACCATAGTGGAAGTGGGAGAAAGTGACAATGGATTTTTTTAGTGGGTTACCATTGACACTTACCAAGAAGGATTCGATTTGGGTTGTGGCGGATAGGTTGACTAAGTCCACTAATTTTATTCCTATTCACACTAATTATTCTCTCCAGAAGTTATCTAATCTTAATGTTTTTAAGATAGTGAGATTGCATGGTGTGCCAATGTCAATTATTTCGGATCGAGATCCTAGATTCATGTCTCGATTTTGAAAGAAATTTCCTGAGGCTTTGGGTACTCAATTGGATTTCAGTATGACTTTTCATCCACAATTCGATGGTCAATTAGAAAGAGTCATTCAAATATTGGAAGATATGTTAAGGAGTTGTGAAATTGACTTCCAAGGTAGTTGGGAAGAACATTTTGTTAGAGTATGCCCAAAGATCAATCATGAGATGGTTGTAATAACATACTTGATTTATCATGTTTATTAATATAAGGCGTTACCATTATTATTTCAGTTTCTTTTCTGTGTATATAAATAAACTGTTTTATAATAATGTCCTGAGAATAATATGATTATTCTTAAAAGTTCCTTAGTCAAGTATTATTGTTGGATATGACAACGATAATGCATTAAGACTAACGTGTAGTTGATTGATGATAAAGAGTTGTCATTGATATGGAATGTCAGAATCATTACATGAATATGTCTGTTAGAGAACAACATATTGGACTGACCTGTTATGAGTATGTTTCTTGGATTATTATGTAATTGTCACGACATTACTCATAATGATTAATATTTATATGATCCTCAGACTTGAGATCATCATAATCCCAACATCGTGAGTTGTATATTTTGATACAGTCAAACGTACACCGTAACTGGTTGTTCTATAAAGACTGATGTTGGATATACCACAATCTATGTAGAGGGATATGGTTGGTCGATATAGGATAAGTCCCTCTTACATAATGAGAGTAATATCTTAGGCCACTTGATTAAGTGAGACTAGAAATGCATGGCCATGCTCAAATAAGTTGATATTAGATGTCATACTTACTTGTATATCGTAGTCTGCTTAAGATATCAAGGAACATGGAATGGACAATGCAAGTGTGACTATTCCATGACTTGTGTCCAATCCAGAGATAAAGGACTTAAGGATTATTGCATAAAAGGTTAATCATAAAAAGGTTATGTCGAATCATGATCTCTTGTGACCTAGGTAGCAATGATGCATTGCTAGATGCCACTCATTGTTCGTAGCATTAGAATCGTTCTAGTGTTACTGCTAATGTTACAAGAACCTACAGGGTCACACCCTATAGTTGAAATGAACGAAATAAACCATAGTTGGTATTGTTTTTGGGGTCGCTTGAATTAAATTAATTATAGAATTAATTTAATTCGGTAATCAAATTTCCAACACATTATGTACAAGGTTGTTGTACGTATAGTGAGGACATGGATTTGGTTAGCATAAGAATTCAAATAAATATATGGTTTACCGAACTTATATTATAATTAATGTAATTATAATTTTTAGATTAAAATATTATTATATTTATTTAATTCTTAAAAAAACCCTAAAACAAAAGGATATATATAATCCCGTTTTTCTTTGTTTGAGTCTAGCAGCCGTCAAAGAAAAATAACTCTCAAAACTGTTTTGGGGATTCCTTCCGTTCGTAGTCAACTGGGTGGATTACGTAGAAGCTAGAATCACGATAGATTGCGGTTTGGTTCGACAGCAGATTAGACTACTCGTTGTTGAGGTGTTGCTGTCTACTCTGAATAAACATTAGGTAATTTTGCAACCTCTTTCACCCCGATTCGTTCCTCACACATGGATCCCTGGTTAAGATCGCCGGATTTTTATTTTTCGCTGCGCCATAGGGGTGCCGGTGATCCAACAGTGGTGTCAGAGCCACTTTGTGATACGGACTCGGGTTTAAATTCTTGGGTGATGCAATTGTATGAGATGCATGCTTTAATTTTAGTAAATTTCGACTGTTTAAATCGTTTAATAGTAACCTGATAACCGTTCCTTTTGACAATGGATTAAATGTTAATCATGATGTTATGGCGTATTTGGTTTTAATGTTATTACAGTTAAATGTTAACAGGTCTATAATGGTGCGACGGTGGTGTTGACAGTTTCCAGTAAAAGTTAACTGGTTAGTGGAACAAGGGTTGTTCCGGCATGAAACCTCAGGGATTAAAATCCCGAAAACACGATTATGTTGATAAAAGTTATACAGGAAATGATTTATACAGGAAATGATGAAGTCTGAAGGTCTGATGCCTAATCCATATAAATAGTATTGAAACTTTAGTATGATTAAAGAGACTATTGTATACAACTTTAATGAAAGAATTATAAATTGTGAGTGCGTAGAAGACTAAACAAAGTACTAAAAGCTCTTACTCGTAAATTGTAGATTCATAAAATCAAAAAATGAACGCAAGTGGAATGTTAACTCGTGGTAGGAGGGGCCGCATGAGGTGACCTTTGAGGGCTCCAGTTGAGCTGACTGCATCATTAGGGCTAGAACAGGATAATGAACAGAATGAGGTTCATAGTGAACCCACTATTGATTGTAGGAATATGGAAAATGGGAATAATCTAAGTTGAGAATGATCCAATAACTCATGTTTTATTCAGGGCCTTGAATAGGGTTGCTAGGGCTCCAATAAGAGGTGTTAGTCGTGGGATGATTACTGAGAGGCTCTGCTCTAGTGCGATAGAGTTTTTTACGGGTATTGTTGGAACTACTCCTACAGTGGTTGAGTACTCAATGGAGGCCAATGAACAGATCTTGGAGGATTTGGACTCCACTCTTTTGTAGAAACTTAAGGGTTCCATGTCTCTGTTAAGGGATAAGACATATTGATGATGGCTATCAGTGGTTAGGGGTATCAGTCAGAGCGTATTGATGGGCTTATTTTTTAGAGGCCTTTTAAGGTAAGTATACGTGCCCTTGCTATGTGGAGGCCCGACGATTGAAATTTATTGAACTTAAACAGGGAGACAAGACAATTTCTGAGTATGAAGCTGAATTTCTAAGTTTGAGCCGCTATGTACCTAGAATTGTGGCATTTGAGCCAGAAAAGAGATTTTGTTTTCAAGAAGGTCTAAGGAATGACCTCAAGGTTGCATGTGTTTGAGGCTTTGGTTGAGAAGGCCAAGATTATTGAGGAGATTAAGCGCGTGGAGTGAGAAAAGAAAGGGAAATAGAGAGATCAGCCTAAAAGAGAAATGGGCCCTATTGGCCCAAACCCGCGACCTATTAAATGGGTCAGAGAGGCTAGACCATTGCAGTTAGGGAAGTAGTGGACCCTAGAAAAAGGCAGATTCAGGTTTGCCAATATTGTCAGATGTGCTACCCGGGCGAGTGTTGGAGGAGGATGGGTGCTTGTTTGGTATGTGGTATGATGAAGCATAAGATTAGGGATTGTCCTCGTCCTCAGGATCAAGTGTAAGCTTTAGCTTAGAATTAAGGCCTAGTTAAGGGTCAAAATTAGAAAGGTAATCAGGGTGCTCAGAGGGGTCGTAATTAGAATCAAAATGGGACTGTAGTCGGGGTTAGAGAGCACCAATTCAAGGTACGAATTGAGTTGAGGCAAGACAACCTGATTTGGTTTATGCGGCTAGGATATACTATTTTGCTTTGATTGATATAGGATCTACCTATTCGTATGTTACTTGTAATGTGGCTGTAAAATTAGGAATTGGGGTAGAGTAAACCGAAACCACTATAACTGTAGTTAGTTCCTTAGGATCCTCTACACTTGTGAATAGAATTTATAAAAGATTCCCTTTAGAGGTTCAAGGAGAAGCATTTATGGAACTTCCTTTTAGTGAATTTAATTTAATTTTGGGAATGGATTGGTTGGTTGAGCATCAAGTTCAATTAGGTTGTGCACTGAATAGGATGACTTTGGTGTCCGAGTTTGGGAAAGAAGTTATTATGTTGAGGGAATGTTAGAATCATCTGTCCAGTGTAATCACTGCTTTAGTAGCAAAAAAGATGGTGCGAAAACAATGAAATGTTTTTGGTTTATGTCCAAGATGCAAGCATCGTTAATCCTTTAGTTGAAAGTACTTGTATGGTGAGGGAATTTCTTGATGCATTTCTTGAAGAACTGTCAGGGTTACCCCTAGAGAGGGAAGTGGAATTCGAAATTGAGTTTTTGTCGGCAACAACAATAATGTTTATCGCTCCCTGCCACATGTCACTGAAAGATCTGAAGGAGTTGAAGATACAGTTGCAAGAACTATTGGATATGGATTTCATTAGACCTAGTGTTTCACCATGGGGCACACCGATTTTATTTATGAAAAAGAAAGATGGAACCTTACTGTTGTGCATTGATTATTGGCAATTGAATAAATTAACTATCAAGAATAAGTACCCTTTACCAAGGATTGATGACCTATTCGATCAGTTCAGAGGTGCAACTGGTTTTTCCAAAATTGACTTAAGATCTAGTTATTACCAACTCAAAGTGAAAGAATCTGATATCCCCAAAATCACTTTTAGGACTAGTTAAAGACATTACAAGTTCTTTGTCATCCTTTTGGATTGACTAATGCACCAGTGACTTTCATGGGCTTTATGAATCATGTCTTTTAGCCTTTACTTGATTAGTTCATCATGGTTTTCATTGACGACATCCTTGTTTACTCTAAGATAGAGACTAAGCATAATGAGCATTTAAGAGTGGTTTTTCATATACTCCGTAAAAAGTAAATTTTTACTAAACTCAGTAAGTATGAATTTTGTTGAAGTGATGTTTTTGGGTCACATGATATCGGCTGAGGGTATTCTTATAGATCCGAAAAAAGTTAAAGCTATCCTAAATTGGAGGCATCCAAAGAATTCTTTGGAAACTCATAGTTTTTTGAGTCTTGCTGGGTATTATCGAAGGTTTGTTGAGGGTTTTTCCTTGTTAGTAGCCCCATTGACTAAGTTGTTGAGGAAGAATGCTCCTTTTAAGTGGGGAGACGAACAGCAGGCCAGTTTTGAAAAGTTGAAATCCATGTTGGCAGAAGCTCCCGGTTTAATTCAACTAGAATCTGGTAAGAAATATGTTGTGTATAGCGATGCTTCACTTGTTGGACTTGGTTGCGTCTTGATGTAAGATGTTGAAGTGGTAGCCTATGCTTCGACACAGCTTAGGTCATATGAAGGTAATTACCCAACTCATGATTTGGAGTTGGCAGCTGTTGTGTTTGCTCTCAAAATTTGGAGACACTACCTGTGTGGTGAGAAGTGTATGATTTACACCACAAGAGTCTCAAATATCTCCTCACCTAGAAGGAACTTAATTTGAGACAACGGAGATGGATTAAGTTGTTGAAAAACTATTACTGAGGATCAAGTATCATCCTAGGAAAGCCAATGTTGTGGCTGATACCTTAAGTAGAAAGGCAGTGTCTGACTGTAGGGCCATGTTTGCCTGCTTGATTCTATTTGATGATGGTGGTATTTTGCAGAATTACAAGTAAAGCCTATTTAGGTTCAGGAAATTAAGGATAAACAGAGTTTGGATGGAACTCTAACATCCCGGTTTAAATAGGTTGAGGATGGATTGACTGAGGACTTTGGGATTAACCTCGATGGAATTTTTTGCTTTAGAGAGAGGTATTGTGTGCCTAATGATCAAAATTTGGGACAATGTATACTTCAGGAAGCACATAGCAGCTCTTATGCTATGCATCCTGCTAGTACTAAGATGTATCGAGATTTGAGGGAAGTGTATTGGTGGTCAGGTCTTAAATGTGAAGTGATCAAATTTGTATCTAAATGTTTGACTTGCAAGCAAGTTAAAGTGAAGCTTTAGTATCCATCAGGGTTGCTCCAACTGATTTGAATACCATAGTGGAAGTGGGAGAAAGTGACAATGGATTTTTTTAGTGGGTTACCATTGACACTTACCAAGAAGGATTCGATTTGGGTTGTGGCGGATAGGTTGACTAAGTCCACTAATTTTATTCCTATTCACACTAATTATTCTCTCCAGAAGTTATCTAATCTTAATGTTTTCAAGATAGTGAGATTGCATGGTGTGCCAATGTCAATTATTTCGGATCGAGATCCTAGATTCATGTCTCGATTTTGAAAGAAATTTCCTGAGGCTTTGGGTACTCAATTGGATTTCAGTATGACTTTTCATCCACAATTCGATGGTCAATTAGAAAGAGTCATTCAAATATTGGAAGATATGTTAAGGAGTTGTGAAATTGACTTCCAAGGTAGTTGGGAAGAACATTTTGTTAGAGTATGCCCAAAGATCAATCATGAGATGGTTGTAATAACATACTTGATTTATCATGTTTATTAATATAAGGCGTTACCATTATTATTTCAGTTTCTTTTCTGTGTATATAAATAAACTGTTTTATAATAATGTCCTGAGAATAATATGATTATTCTTAAAAGTTCCTTAGTCAAGTATTATTGTTGGATATGACAACGATAATGCATTAAGACTAACGTGTAGTTGATTGATGATAAAGAGTTGTCATTGATATGGAATGTCAGAATCATTACATGAATATGTCTGTTAGAGAACAACATATTGGACTGACCTGTTATGAGTATGTTTCTTGGATTATTATGTAATTGTCACGACATTACTCATAATGATTAATATTTATATGATCCTCAGACTTGAGATCATCATAATCCCAACATCGTGAGTTGTATATTTTGATACAGTCAAACGTACACCGTAACTGGTTGTTCTATAAAGACTGATGTTGGATATACCACAATCTATGTAGAGGGATATGGTTGGTCGATATAGGATAAGTCCCTCTTACATAATGAGAGTAATATCTTAGGCCACTTGATTAAGTGAGACTAGAAATGCATGGCCATGCTCAAATAAGTTGATATTAGATGTCATACTTATTTGTATATCGTAGTCTGCTTAAGATATCAAGGAACATGGAATGGACAATGCAAGTGTGACTATTCCATGACTTGTGTCCAATCCAGAGATAAAGGACTTAAGGATTATTGCATAAAAGGTTAATCATAAAAAGGTTATGTCGAATCATGATCTCTTGTGACCTAGGTAGCAATGATGCATTGCTAGATGCCACTCATTGTTCGTAGCATTAGAATCGTTCTAGTGTTACTGCTAATGTTACAAGAACCTACAGGGTCACACCCTATAGTTGAAATGAACGAAATAAACCATAGTTGGTATTGTTTTTGGGGTCGCTTGAATTAAATTAATTATAGAATTAATTTAATTCGGTAATCAAATTTCCAACACATTATGTACAAGGTTGTTGTACGTATAGTGAGGACATGGATTTGGTTAGCATAAGAATTCAAATAAATATATGGTTTACCGAACTTATATTATAATTAATGTAATTATAATTTTTAGATTAAAATATTATTATATTTATTTAATTCTTAAAAAAACCCTAAAACAAAAGGATATATATAATCCCGTTTTTCTTTGTTTGAGTCTAGCAGCCGTCAAAGAAAAATAACTCTCAAAACTGTTTTGGGGATTCCTTCCGTTCGTAGTCAACTGGGTGGATTACGTAGAAGCTAGAATCACGATAGATTGCGGTTTGGTTCGACAGCAGATTAGACTACTCGTTGTTGAGGTGTTGCTGTCTACTCTGAATAAACATTAGGTAATTTTGCAACCTCTTTCACCCCGATTCGTTCCTCACACATGGATCCCTGGTTAGGATCGCCGGATTTTTATTTTTCGCTGCGCCATAGGGGTGCCAGTGATCCAACAGTGGTGTCAGAGCCACTTGTGTGATACGGACTCGGGTTTAAATTCTTGGGTGATGCAATTGTATGAGATGCATGCTTTAATTTTAGTAAATTTCGACTGTTTAAATCGTTTAATAGTAACCTGATAACCGTTCCTTTTGACAATGGATTAAATGTTAATCATGATGTTATGGCATATTTGGTTTTAATGTTATTACAGTTAAATGTTAACAGGTCTATAATGGTGCAACGGTGGTGTTGACAGTTTCCAGTAAAAGTTAACTGGTTAGTGGAACAAGGGTTGTTCCGGCATGAAACCTCAGGGATTAAAATCCCGAAAACACGATTATGTTGATAAAAGTTATCAAATTGTGAGGTTTTACTTGAATAAGGTATTCGGTTCGTACCGCGGGGGCTCCGCCCCCGCAACCCCGGCTTCTGTCGTATTTTTGGGGATAGGGATCTAAGGACGGTGAAGGGATAGGCCGAAGGCCAATCTATCTTGAGGAAGTCAAGAAGGCCAAAATAAGCGAAACGTCTGCTTCAGGTATTTATGTTATTGATATTAATTTATCAACTACTACTTCATGGGTATTAGATATTGGTTGTGGTTCCCACATTTGTACTTCTGTACAGGGACTGCAAAGGAGTAGGACTTTGGCTAGAGGAGATGTGGACCTACGAGTTGGAAATGGAGCAAAAGTTGCTGCATTAGCTGTGGGAACATATAATTTATCTTTGCCTAGTGGACTTGGTTTATGTTTAGAGGATTGTTATTATGTGCCCAGTTTGACTAAAAACATTATTTCAATTTCTTGTTTAGACAAAATTGGTTTTGAGATAATTATTAAGAATAATTGTTGTTCCTTTTATCTCAATAATGTTTTCTATGGTTCGGCACAATTGAATAATGGCCTCTATGTTTTAGATCAAATGAATCCCATCTACAACATAAATACTAAAAGATCAAAAATAAATGACTCAAATCAAACTTATCTATGGCATTGTCGTTTGGGCCACATAAGTGAGGAACGCATATCCAAGCTCCATAAAGATGGTTTCTTGGATTCATTTGTTTTTGAACAATTTGAAATATGCGAATCTTGCTTATTGGGAAAAATGACTAAGTCTCCTTTTACTGGTAAAAGTGAACGAGCTAGTGATTTATTGGGCCTAATACATTCTGATGTATGTGGGCCGATAAATATATAGGCTAGAGGAGGATTTCATTACTTCATCACTTTTACTGATGATTTCAGTAGATATGGGTATGTTTATCTCATGCGCCATAAGTCTGTATCCCATGAAAAGTTCAAGGAATTCAAAAATGAAGTACAAAATCAACTAGGAAAAACTATCAAGACACTTCGATCTGATCGAAGTGGGGAGTATATGAGCTTAGAGTTTGATGATCTTTTGAAGCAATGTGGGATTGTCTCACAACTTACTCCTCCTGGTACTCCTCAATGGAATGGAGTTTCTGAAAGAAGAAATCGAACTTTGTTAGACATGGTTCGATCCATGATGAGTCATGCTGATCTGCCGACTTCCTTTTGGGGACATGCACTTGAGACAGCTGCTTTCACACTAAATCGTGTTCCATCTAAATCGGTTCAAAAGACACCATATGAGATATGGACTGGGAAACGTCCCAGTATGTCTTTTATGAAAATTTGGGGTTGCGAAGCTTATGTTAAACGTCAAACGTCTACTAAGCTTGAACCCAAATCTGAAAAATGTATTTTTGTGGGGTATCCAAAAGAAACCAAAGGATATTATTTCTTTAATCCCACTGAGAACAAAATACTTGTTGCTCGGATTGGTGTCTTCCTAGAGAGAGATTTTGTTTCTAGAAAAGGAAGTGGGAAAAAGATTGAACTTGATAAAGTTCTAGAATCGCAAAATACCACTGAACCAGAGATAGAACAACAGCAAGTTCCACAAGGGGTTGAGGAACAAGTAATTACTGTAGAAACACAACCACTGCGTAGATCTTTAAGGGAACGCCAAGCACCTGAGAGATATGGATTTCTCGTTACAACGCATGGTGACGTTCTACTGATAGATCAAGATGAGCCTAGGACTTATCAAGAAGCGGTGACGAGCCCAGACTCTGAGAAATGGCTTGAAGCCATGAGATCTGAGATGGATTCCATGGATGAAAACCAAGTATGGACTTTGGTTGACCCACTCGAAGGGGTTAAGCCCATAGGGTGCAAGTGGGTTTTCAAAAAGAAAACCGACATGGATGGTAATGTACAAACATACAAGGGGCGATTAGTCGCTAAAGGTTTTCGCCAAGTTCATGGTGTTGACTATGATGAAACATTTTCTCCTGTAGCTATGTTTAAATCCATCAGGATCTTGCTAGCTATAGCTGCATTTCATGACTATGAAATCTGGCAGATGGACGTCAAAACAGCTTTCCTTAATGGGAAACTTGAAGAGGATGTGTACATGACACAACCTGAAGGTTTTGTCAATCCAAAGGATGCTGGAAAGATATGTAAGCTACAAAGATCCATTTATGGATTAAAGCAAGCTTCTCGAAGTTGGAATCTTCGTTTTAATGATGCAATCAAAGAGTTTGGTTTTATCAAAAATGAAGATGAGCCATGTGTTTACAAGAAAGTTAGTGGGAGCACTATAACATTCTTGGTACTGTATGTGGATGACATACTTATCATAGGAAATGACATACCTACCTTGCAGTCTATTAAGACTTGGTTAGGAAGTTGTTTTTCTATGAAGGACTTGGGCGATGCAACTTACATCTTAGGAGTAAAGATCTATAGAGATAAATCAAGACGACTACTAGGTCTAAGCCAAAGTACATACATAGACAAAGTACTGAAAAGGTTCAGTATGGAAGAATCTAAGAGAGGATTCCTACCTATGAGACATGGTATTTCACTCTCGAAGGAAATGTGTCCTTCAACTCCACAGGAGAGAGAACGAATGAGTAAAATTCCATATGCTTCCGCTATTGGATCTATTATGTATGCCATGTTATGTACCCGTCCAGATGTCTCATATGCCTTAAGCATGACGAGCAGATACCAAGTAGATCCCGGTGAAGGTCACTGGATCACAGTCAAGAATATCCTTAAGTACTTGAGAAGAACTAAGGATGTTTTCCTACTATATGGAGGTGAGGAAGAGTTAAGTGTAAAAGGTTACACTGATGCTAGCTTCCAAACCGATAAGGACGATTCTCGATCACAATCAGGTTTTGTGTTTTGCCTTAATGGTGGTGCTGTGAGCTGGAAGAGTTCAAAGCAAAGTACAGTAGCCGATTCTACAACAGAGGCTGAGTATATTGCAGCCAGTGAGGCAGCAAAAGAAGCGGTTTGGATCAAAACGTTCATTACTGAACTAGGGGTTGTGCCTAGCATATCAGATGCTATAGAACTCTGATGTGATAATAATGGAGCCATTGCACAAGCTAAAGAACCTAGATCTCACCAGCGATCCAAACATATACTTAGGCGCTACCATCTTATTCGAGAGATTATCGATCCAGGGGATGTAGAGATATGTAGAGTACCTACAGATGATAACATTGCTGATCCCTTGACCAAGCCTCTGACACAGTAGAAGCATGATCGTCACACTAAGTCACTTGGTATTAGATATATAAGTGATTGGTCTTAGTGCTAGTGGGAGATTGTTAGAGTATGCCCAAAGATCAATCATGAGATGGTTGTAATAACATACTTGATTTATCATGTTTATTAATATAAGGCGTTACCATTATTATTTCAGTTTCTTTTCTGTGTATATAAATAAACTGTTTTATAATAATGTCCTGAGAATAATATGATTATTCTTAAAAGTTCCTTAGTCAAGTATTATTGTTGGATAGGACAACGATAATGCATTAAGACTAACGTGTAGTTGATTGATGATAAAGAATTGTCATTGATATGGAATGTCAGAATCATTACATGAATATGTGTGTTAGAGAACAACATATTGGACTGACCCGTTATGAGTATGTTTCTTGGATTATTATGTAATTGTCATGACATTACTCATAATGATTAATATTTATATGATCCTCAGACTTGAGATCATCATAATCCCAACATCGTGAGTTGTATATTTTGATACAGTCAAACCTACACTGTAACTGGTTGTTCTATAAAGACTGATGTTGGATGTACCACAATCTATGTTGAGGGATATGGTTGGTCGATATAGGATAAGTCCCTCCTACATAATGGGAGTAATATCTTAGGCCACTTGATTAAGTGAGACTAGAAATGCATGGCCATGCTCAAATAAGTTGATATTAGATGTCATACTTATTTGTATATCGTAGTCTGCTTAAGATATCAAGGAACATGGAATGGACAATACAAGTGTGACTATTCCATGACTTGTGTCCAATCCAGAGATAAATGACTTAAGGATTATTGCATAAAAGGTTAATCATAAAAAGGTTATGTCGAATCATGATCTCTTGTGACCTAGGTAGCAATGATGCATTGCTAGATGCCACTCATTGTTCGTAGCATTAGAATCGTTCTAGTGTTACTGCTAACGTTACAAGAACCTACAGGGTCACACCCTATAGTTGAAATGAACGGAATAAACCATAGTTGGTATTGTTTTTGAGGTCGCTTGAATTAAATTAATTATAGAATTAATTTAATTCGGTAATCAAATTTCCAACACATTATGTACAAGGTTGTTGTACGTATAGTGAGGACATGAATTTGGTTAGCATAAGAATTCAAATAAATATATGGTTTACCGAACTTATATTATAATTAATGTAATTATAATTTTCAGATTAAAATATTATTATATTTGTTTAATTCTTAAAAAAACCCTAAAACAAAAGGATATATATAATCCCGTTTTTCTTTGTTTGAGTCTAGCAGCCGTCAAAGAAAAATAACTCTCAAAACTATTTTGGGGATTCCTTCCGTTCGTAGTCAACTGGGTGGATTACGTAGAGGCCGGAATCACAATAGATTGCGGTTTGGTTCGACAGCAGATCAGACTACTCGTTGTTGAGGTGTTGCTGTCTACTCTAAATAAACATTAGGTAATTTCACAACCTCTTTCACCCTGATTCGTTCCTCACACATGGATCCCTGGTTAGGATCGCCGGATTTTTATTTTTCGCTGCGCCATAGGGGTGCCGGCGATCCAACACATTTACCTATGGCAAAGTTCGCCTATAATAATAGTTATCAATCAAGTATCCAAATGGCACCTTACGAAGCTCTTTATAGTTGTAAGTGTCACTCGCCTTTATGTTGGACTAAAGTGGGTGAAAGAAAGTTGATTGGCCCTGAAGTGGTCACTAAAACCGAATATAAGATTCGGATAATTCAAGAAAGATTAAAGGTAGCTTCGGATAGACGAAAGTCGTATGCAGATTTGAAGTGCAAGGACATTGAGTTCAATGAGGGAGATTTGGTTTTTCTTAAAGTCTCTCCATGGAAGAAAATATTAAGGTTTGGTCAAAAGGGTAAGTTGAAGCCTAAGTTTATTGGAACTTATCGAGTGCTTAAGAGGGTTGGTCTTGTAAGCACCAACTCGAATTGCCTCCTAGGTTACATCAGAATCATGATGTCTTTCAGATCTCAATGTGGAGACAGTATTGATCTAATCCCTCGTATATTATTCCAGTTGAAGAGATTGAGGTTAGACCAGATTTGTTATTTGAGGAGGAACAAGTTTGAATATTAAAGCATGAGATCAAAGTGTTAAGACGAAAAAAATCCACTAGTTACAGTACTATGGAGAACTCATGGTATCGTGGGAGCCAGAGGACACAATTCAGCTTCAGTATCCTCATCTTTTTGAACCAGGTAATTTCTTTAGGGGGTAAAGTTGTAACATCCCAAAATTTAACTCATAAAAATGTAGAAAAATATAAGTTCAAGTCCTATCTTTTAAAAAATCAATAATTTTTTTTGCGAAAATTCCCTTGTTTTTAATGTATTACTGCCCAAGAATAGTAAACCTTACATAAAATAATCAGCCTTTAACCCTCTTTACTTCTACCTTAGCCATTTGTAACCTCCCCTCCCCCTTGATCTTTATTTTTTTTCTTTTCTCCTTCTCCCACTCTTGTTGTCGCCGCACCTATCACCACCATTCACCTTTGATTTTTCTTTATGTTGTCTTCAAGATTGAGCATTATCTTCATCCCTATCTTGCTTCTACTTTTCTTCAATTAGAACAACCCCAAAATTGAAATATTTAGTCTCCAAGATCAACTCCAACATTGAAAAGAAAGTGCCATTGCATCCCATCTCCATTAGCTTGTATAAGATCTCTATTTCTTTTAATTAGATCTCAAATCATTTTAAAATTCAGCCCAAATTCTTACCACCATGGGTGGTGGTACATGCGCCTAGGGGTAGGAAAAGAGGGCTGTTTTGTTTCTTGAATTTTGCCCATTTAATTTCAGTCTTAATTTGAGTTCTTGAACCCTTTTAATCAGCTATTAAGCCCATGTCACTTAGCGAACAACGTTCTTGGTCATTTAGACATTCGAAACTCACAAATTGGGAAGCGTGAGTGGAATTAAACATAAACTAGTTTGTTGTTTTGGCAAAGTTGTTGGGTAAAGGTTATGGATTGATTAGATGAAGAAATTTAATCATTATTAGCTACTGATTTTCCAATATATTATTGAATTAGGTGCTGACCCGAATGTCCCAAATCAATCGTAAAGCCGAAGAATGATCATATGTACAGTTCTCACCGATAAAATATAAGAAATCTAACTAGTTTGAATTCGTAAAATAATTATAAATTCAACTATTGGTTTGAAACCATAAGTGAGTAATTGTGGGTTGGTTAAAAGGTAAATTGATTGAATTTATACTAAATTTTGGTTTAGGATTGTACAAAGGTTTATTAAGGAAAATTGGAAGTTTCACTGGTGTATTGCGAGAAAGCGAAAAATAAGGCGTGGGTCCTAAGCTCGTCAAATTTTTTTATATTGATAATTGTCATATTATATTTGATAAATTAGCTTACTGATTGGATAGCCTTAATAACAAAAATATTAGTTCTGTGAGTGGCCAAACCAGGTACGTTTCGAGCCCTAAACAATTGATTTGTTGGCAAAATTGTTTGTTTAACCGTATGAATGTGTGATTGAGATTGTTATGCATAATTGTATTATGTGATATGAGAATGTTTGATTGAATGGTATGAATTATTGAACTATTAATTTTATGTGTGATTTAAATGCATGAAGAATTTTCTATGATTTATATTGAAAAGGTTGCTATTTATGCAAAATGAAATTCGTAAAGTATGTGAAGCTAAATGATATTGGAAGATACCATCATAATGGTAATTTGAAAGTTAGAAATTTGTTTCCATTTACTAAAAGTATGTGATTATTTAAGGCATGTTGAACATGTCAAATTAAATTTTATAAGTATTGAAATATGATTGTGTGAATTTGTATGACATATTGTATGTGCATCGTGATGGGATTTTGTGGTTGACGAAGGAGTTTCGTGGAGTACCGACAACATGTTAACTTTGCATATATTCGTAGTAAGTGCACTACATTTGGAGTACCGAGGGGATTGGCAATTATGTTGCATTATTTTTTATTTCACAGTTTCACTACATTATTGATTATTGGTGGTTTTACCGCATCGAGCTTTGCTCGTATACGTTGGAGTTTGGCAGATGAGTTTTGGGGAACTTGTGGTTTGTAGCGGATGGTATGGGTAGGATCATCACATGTGCATTTGAAATTACTATTGATAATTTTTTATTATGCTATTTGTATCTCTATGAACTTGCTTGTATGAATACTTAATACTTGCTTGCTTAGTCTCACACTAAGCTTGTTAAGCTCACCCCATTTCCTTAACTTCTCAAGTAATGATCAAACTTAGGATAGGAATTGGCATGCGAACGTACTTCAGACTTCACTTCATCATATTATTTGAATTTAATTATATTTTTAGGTTATTTTACCATTATTATTTGATTTTGGATTGTAAAGTTTCTTTAAACTATGGTTTGAGACTTTTAGGGTTTTTCATGCATGCATGACACTATATTTGGTATAGATACACAGTTTACATATATATATATAGAAATGGACTATGCATGATATATGACTAAGTTAATAATTTGACTAGTAATGGTATATCTCAGTTTCTAAGAAGATAACAAAATGATTTTTCAAAGGCAAAGCTGTTAGTAAGGTTTTATAAAAACTCACCCAATTCACTAATTGGACCTAAGCATGGTTGGACTAAGTAAATGGAGATTTTCCAAAGTTAACAATGGAAACCTTAGTTTTACAAAATAGGGCACTTGTAGGTTTTAAACTATCGATACAGTAGGTGTGACAGCCCAAAATTGACCCTAGTCGGGGAGTGGTTTCGGGACCGCTAAACCGAGTCACCGAAATGTTTGAATGTGATATTTATTGTCTAGAATATGTATATATGCATGTGTGAAAATTTCATGGTTGAATTTTGTAAATTGTAAGTGAAATTTTATTAAATAGGACTTATGTGAGAAAATTTAGAAATGTGCTAGGCTAATGTAAGGTGGCCCATTTATGCATGTTGCAAATAGTTGTACTTGCATGTCAAATACCCCTTTTATTTTAAGTGGTGGCCGGCCATGATGGTCATATATATATAATATGTATTAAATCTTAATTAAATGGCCATTATTTTATGCAAAAGAAAGGAAATAAATTAAAGAAAGAATAAAAAGAAAAGTAATGAAGACAAAGCTTCATCTTTGTCTTCTTGGCCGAATTGAAAGAAAGAATTGGGGCAAAAACATTCGGTCACTTGAAGCTTGAGAAGGTGAGTAAAAATTTTGTTAGTTTTTGCAATTTTAAGCTTAGTTAAAGTCAATTAGCTAGTTCCATATTAGCCTATTTGAAAACTTGGAATTTTAGATGTTGGTTTGAGCTTTCGGTTGTGGTTGTCAAGGGAGGAAATGAGATTTTGTTTGTCTTCAACAATTGATGGGTATATAAGTGTTAAATGTGAGAAAATTTCGTTTGGGTAATTGAAATAAATAATTAGAGGCTTAATTATTAAAAGGTTCGGCTATGTATATGATTTTTTTTAGGTATAATTTTGAATATTATAAGTAATGTTATGCATAGGTTTCGGTTTTGATATTATTTTCATAAGCATAATTAGTTCAATTTGATAATAAGGTATGAGGTGATAAGTAAAATTTTCATGGTGGTTTAGGTTTAATGACATTCGGCTATGGATTATAAGTGTTAGCTAATTCAGCATAAGAGTATAAATGTTAATTACTTTATATTTGAAGCCTTGAAGAATAGGTTGTGGAATATTAAAGGGTTGAAGGTTAAATCTTTAAGCTTGGTTAATTTGGACATTCGGCTATTCTTATGACATTAGATATAAGGGTATGAAAGGTTAAGCCTAAGTAGTTGGGATGATATGTGTATTTTTATAAAACTAAATGATGCTAAATAAATGTGATTATGCATGGTATTAAGCTAGTATTATGTTCTTTAGTACATGAGTAGAGCATATGTATGATGTTTAATATCTAGTTAATAACATCATTTGTACTTAATTGTATGGTATACATGTATTAAATCGAATCGCTAAATTGATAAGTTATTTAATAAAATCTATTTATTGAATCAAGCTCAAGAGCCAAGAGGGTCAAAATCTGATAAAGGAAAAGAAAAAGCGATCGAGTAGTCTATCCACAACTATTCAAAATATCCGAGGTAAGTCTTCGAGTAATGACCCTACTTGAATTATATTGAAATGATTAGTCATACTATGATGGATAGCCGAATGTGCATAGAGACTATGTTATAAAGCCAAATGAAATCATGCTCTTTGTGTGTGGCTATTGAGCCGAAATTGGAAAGGTTTAATAAATGTTTTGTGTTTGAGCCTTAGTAACGAAAATGAAATATGGATGTGCTAAGACTGTTGATTTATGTGTGCATGAGCATTTGAATATATCCGGGCTAAGACCCGAAGGCATTTGTGCGAGTTGATATATCCGGGCTAAGACCCGAAGGCATTTGTGCGAGTTGATATATCCGGGCTAAGACCTGAAGGCATTTGTGCGAGTTGATATATCCGGGCTAAGACCCGAAGGCATTTGTGCGAGTTGATATATCCGGGCTAAGACCCGAAGGCATTTGTGCGAATTGATATATCCGGGCTAAGACCCGAAGGCATTTGTGCGAGTTGATATATCCGGGCTAAGGCCCGAAGGCATTCGTGCGAGTTGCTATGCCCGGGTTAAGACCCGAAGGCAATTGTGCTTGTGGTAATATCCGGCTAAATTCCGAAGAAACTTGGGTATGAATGTGAGCGTTTTGTGCTGTAATAAATTCAATTAATACGCTCAACAAACCCAAACGATAAGGTATGTTTGCATGTGCTTCGGAAAGTCGATTCGTTTTAAGTAGTATTCGTTCAATCGACTAACGAACTTTTGGGCTTTTAGATGGGTTGATACCTTGTGTGTGTATATATGTTGATGAAGTGTGAAGTAAGCATGATTATGAGAATGTGTATTAATAAAGTGATTCATTTAGCTATGTGAATGTAATACTTTAGTCAAAGCCGATTTCATTACTTGAAACTTACTAAGCTTTAAAATGCTTACCCCGTTGCTTTGGCTCTCTGTTTTATAGATTTTGTTCGTTAGCTATCGGATTCGGGATCATCGAAGTCGAAGTCATCCACACTATCAAAGCCCTTTTTGGTACTCTTTTAGTTGAACTCTGGATATGGCATGTATAGGACTACCCATTGTTGTTGTTCAAGTACTTTTTGTGATGTATGTGTGTACAGCCATGCGAAAATGGCTTGTAGAAGTGGAGTATGGCATTAGACCATTTGTGTTTATGTATGTATATATGGTTTCATGATGTGATTATGGTTTGGAATGGAAGTGTTGAGCAAATGATCAGCCATTGGAATGGCTAAATATGATCATATGCGGACCTATGTATGACAAAACCCTAGTTGGTCCATGGTAACCACGAAATAGGTAAAGTTTACCTTGAAAACAGATGCTGACAGCAGCAGTGGTGTGGATTTGAAAAATCACAAAAATTTGTAGGAATGGAATTAAATAGTGAATAAATTATGTAATCGAACCTTGATGAATCTATTTTCATATGAAAGTAACGAAACAATCATATGAACAGTATATTAAGAGATATTAAAGTTCTCGTGAAACAGGGCCAGAACGGTTTCTGGATCTCCTGTTTCGACTTTGATAATTCACCATAAATTATCCAGAGATAGTTAGAAGTCATAACTTATATGTATGGATTCCTATCTGAGTCTAGTTTCTATAGAAATAAACGACATCAGTATTGGAGCTCTGTACAGGGAGATATCCAGATCGTAATGCGCAAAGGTCAGTGTAGTCGACCCCAGTAACATGGGAGACTTTGAATAATAAACTGTACTAATTGGCCCTACCAAAAATTCTAGAAAAAAATATGTAGAGGGGCATATGAGTCTAGCTTCAGGGAAAATTTGCGGAACTGGATTTCGAGTTCCAGAGCTCAAGATATGATTTTTAAAGTAACTAATACGCAGATTGGCAGCTTGTCTGCAAAAATTTTAATAAGTGGTTTGAAGTCTGTTAACACCACGTGTTCGACTCCGGCGACGGTCTCGGGTTTGGGGTGTTACAGTAGGTTCGAGACTAAGGTGTCAAATGTGGCCTTCACGATTCGGCCATAACGTCTAGGCCAGGTTTGGGAGGTTACATGTAATATTCTGAGGCTTAAGGTTGGTATGGAATTCAAGATGAAGGAACATCAAGACAGTTTCGAGCCCAAAAATAGTTTGACACATTGCATTGTTCTCTATTCTCCCCCTTAGTGACCCTTTCCTACTCACTACTTTATTTCTCCACTATCACCTTCCTTATTTCTCAATGTAGGAAGTCACAATATGTAAAATAGTTGTTTTAGCAATTCTTTTCAAAAGTTCTGTTGGGCCAACAAGCAAATTTGAGCAAAAGCTAAAATTTTCTACTTTTGCTTTTGGCCAAAAAAGTGCCTTTCCAAAGCTTTTTTTTCCCCTAAAAGAACTTTTCAAATACTCAAAAGCATCTTGTCTAGCAATGCTTTTATCCAAAAAGTGCTTCTAAGAAGTGATGCTTCTAAGAATTTTATTTTTGAGTCACTTTAGAATTTTTCAACATAACTCACTCATAATGCTTTTCTTCATTATTCGAGTACTTTTTCTACTCATTTTTACTTTTTCTATATTTTCTTTTGTTATGCACATCTTAGCTAGATAATCACTATATCACACTACTCATTCCTGTTTCACTCTGATTTTTTAAAACTACCGATATGTATCTACCTATCCCTCAATACGTATGGCCAGGGACCAAAGAAAAAGGGTAAGTACAATTTGCATTTTAGCTCGGGTTTTACATGAAGTTTCATTAAGAAAAGTTTTCTGGCTCAAAAATAGGTACTAAGGATTGATGAATAAGGTTGGATTTTTGGCTCTAGGTTATACTAAACAATGCCTTAGGCCATCCCTAGGCAACTTAATATTCACAAATTTAATCAATCAAACAATCACACTTTTAACCGTTTATCATTCATTCTAGTATGCTGGTTTCCCTATATTCTCTCTGTCATTTGGTATACTCAATTACTTAATGCCTATTTATAGTGTAATGTACAAAATTTAGTAGTCTAATAATTAAAAATTTAAAATCTTTCACTATTATGCCAAATTTATAGTAAATATAATCAACCTATATACATGCTCCTAATTAATAACTTGTACTTCTACAAGCTCAAGCACACTTTCGACAAGAAAAATAAAAACAAAAGGCATAAAAATAAACATAAAATTTCCTATGTTACCCCCACACTTTAGATAACACATTGTTCTTAATGTGCAACACCTAAGTAGATAAGGAACGAAGTTACCTAATTGATCGCGACACTGCCATAGTCTTATGGTAAGCGTCCTTCCTTGTTTGTTTGAAGTTCATAAATGTAGTGTTTCTTTCATGTGAGGTTCCTATATAGAAAATTCAAAATAAAAGCAAAAATAATATATATATCTATATGTAAAAACTACTATTACTCCTACTCCCAATAATAAAATAAAAATCATCCTAATTAATTATTTTACAATTTGAAAAATTAATTTTTTTCTATCATCAAAATGGGGTGATTGCCCCCTCCATTGGTTCTTTCCCTTAGCCCAAGATGTGGCCTTGAGAGGAGCCTCCACCGGACAAATGTGCCTGCCGGATTGGGCTACCAATGACAGGCCCTCTCTATGTATATTGTTGCACCTGGAATGCTGCCCAGTAATCGTCATTGTATTTCTATTGGGAATCTTGATCCATAACATTACCCCGTTTTCGTCTTCCTCCTCTTCACTTCCTTCCTCCTCAGATGTATGCTTCAGGCTATATTTGTTAGGGGGCAAATTTGGCATTCGCATACCATTTTGCCATGCGAACTCTTGTCCTACCGGAACCATTTCTTGCATCCTTTTAATCATCCATTCAGAATCCAAAATTTCATTTCCAATAGTCCTTATTTGAGCTTTTATTGTTGTTTTTCTTTTTAAAGATGCCAACACGTTCATCTTTTGCTTTTGTCGTTGGTTCCAATCCTTAATTTGTTTTCGATTAAGGTCGACTTATTGGGTGTACATAGAGTCACCAATTAAGCGCTTTGGTGGTCTCATGAACTGCTCGTTTTCCTTCTATCGGAACCCCAACCTTTTTGCATAGTGTCGTCACTAGGTGAGGCAAGAAAACCCCAACCTTTTGGCCACTAATATAGCGCTTCATACTTTGATAGATCTATTGGTTGATGCAAATTTTTTTTTAGGAAAATGTCGTACAACAAAATATCTAGAAAACTGTTCACATTAGAAACATTCATGGTAGGTGTAATTCTAATGCATAGAAATTGCATCCACATCTTAGCTATAGGAAACATTATTGCTTGAATAAAATTGGTCGGTAGTCCGGTATATGGTAAGTGGTTCTACTTACCCCTCCATTTGGTTAGATAATTTACAATGTTATCCATATCTATTTCATTAAAATTCGTTAAATTAGTGTTTTTAAGAAAATCATTTTCATAATATGGAGCATCGTAACACTCACAAATTTCCTGAGTGACATGGACCTTCTTGCCCGTCACTATTATATTCTCCCAAATTTCATCAACAAATAGTCTCCTAGATTCTTGATCCCTAAAGGATGCATAAAACTCTAGGGCTATGGGGATAACAGTGGGCTCTTTAGGAGTCATGCAAAAGCACTCCCATCTATGGTACTGAACTTGTAACAGCCCAAAATTGACCCTAGTCGGGAAGTGGTTTCGGGACTACAAAACCGAGTCATAAAAATAATTAATTTCCATATTCTATGCTTATTATGTGTGTACATGAGTATGTGGAAGTTTCATTCTCCAATTTTGCCAATTGCATGAGAAATTATTAAATAGGGATCGATATGAGACATGGTGAAAATATGATAGGCTAATTTAAAATGGTCTATTAATGCATGTTATGAAAATGATGGGTTTGCATGTCAAATTACCCAAAATTTGAGCTAGTGGTTGGCCATGCTATGGGTGGAAACATGTTGGGAACATGTTGGCTTAGTGAGGTATGTTAGAAAAAAATAAAATAAGGAGTATGGGTAATAAAGAAATGAAAACAAAAAAATGAGTGGTTGTTTCCCCCCCCATTGCCGTGAGCTAAAGAAAGGAAAAGAAAAATTTTGTTCATCCTTTTTCATCCTCTTTTGACCGAAAATTCTAAGGGAGGAGGAAGGAGTTCTTACTTCATGTTTGGTTTGGAAGAGAATTAGGAGGAAGTTTGGCCATGCATGTAACTAGATTGAGGTATGTTTGATATTATTCTTTGAGATTCATGTATATTTTAAGTTGTAAGTTTGAAATCTACCTAGCCATGGTTCAAACTTTGTTAAATGATGGAGATGATATTCGGCCATGCATGTTACATTCTTGGTTGGTATTTTGATGTCTTTGGTGATGAGGTATGGAGATGGTTGACTTTGAGTGTTTGAACTAACTAAGGATCAAATAGATGCATGGGTACAAAGTAGGAAGAATCGGCTACTATGGTTGATACTAATGCCGAATGTGAAAATGTTATATTAAATAATGTATGTGATTTGTGTTAATAATATGAAAAAAAAAATATATTTAGATGTATTATAATTGATAAAGTATTAAATCAAAAGTTGCTAAAATTGCCATTTCTTTAGCCGAATATGTGTTTGATCAATGAAGAATTTGTTGGAAAATATAGGTGAACTTGGTAAGAGTACTCGGCTTAGTGTATAAATGATATAAAGATTTTAGAAATTATTTTTGGTTAGGTGTATGTATGATTAGGTATATTCGGCCATATGAATAAATATATAGATGATGTTAAATTTGATTATGTATAATGGGCCATATAGGGTACACATTGTGATATTAACTTTGATTCTCTATAATTGATCAAGTGGGTGATTAGTAAGGGTGATTGCCGAATATACTAACATACATATGCATGTGTAATTGGATTGTAAATATTTAGCAAGGCGGTTAAACTAGTTGATTTATTGATTAAGCTCAAGGAGTTAAAGGAGGAGAATCGAGCAAAGGCAAAGAAAAGATCATCGAGTAGCCGAGTTGGAACCATCTTACCCAACACAAGTAAGTCATTAAGCATATCTTTGGTATTGATTTAAATGATCGTAATACCTATACCATTGTGTTTAATGAGATGAAATGTATACAAATGTATATGTAAGTAGAGATGAAATTTGTCGAATATAAAAAGGAAGTGAAGCCTATAGAGTGGCTGGTTTTCGGCACTAAGTGTGCGGGCAATAAGTGTCCACGGTCATGAGATTGGCACTAAGTGTGCGGGTTTAAATTGTACAGCACTAAGTGTGCGAGTTTAAAGTACATGGCACTAAGTGTGCGCGGTTGATTATTAAGCACTATGTGTGCGAACCCAATATATATTTTCTATAAATTATTTACATTAAGGGTGCGACTTTACCGAGTCGATTTTGGACAGCGGAAAAGGTAAGTGTGCGAACTTGAAATGCATGGCACTAAGTGTGCGCGGTTGATTATTAAGCACTATGTGTGCGAACCCAATATATATTTTCTATAAATTATTTACATTAAGGGTGCGACTTTACCGAGTCGATTTTGGACAGCGGAAAAGGTAAGTGTGCGAACTTGAAATGCATGGCACTAAGTGTGTGAGTTTAAAGTGCATGGCACTAAGTGTGCGTGGTTGATTACTAAACGTTATGTGTGCAACCCAATATATATTTTCTATAAATTATTTACATGAAGGGTGCGACTTTACCGAGTCAATTTTGGACAGCGGAAAAAGGTAAGTACCTTGAGTTCATGGCTAATAGGCGCTATGTTTATATTTGGAGTTGAGCTTGGTAAGTTTTGAACCTATGTGACGATTATAGTTGAAGTCACGTACATAAGGTTCATTGTGGAATAGGTGAAAGTTCGTTTAATTGTATGATTATAACGAAAATAAAATGATGTATGAAAGGTCAATGTAGGACTTGGTATGAGATTGAACCATAGGGTTTAAGGAACTATGGTATAGTTTGGTATGGATGGAGTACTTAACCTCATTTCATTGTTTCCTGTTGTGATAATTTTATTAATGGGTGGTTGTGGAATGCTTATGGCTTACTGAGTTATATACTCATTCGGTGTTTGCTTGTCACCTATTCTAGGTTTCTTGGACTCGTCTCTTTTTGCGTGATCGTGCCGTCGTCGAAGTCATCACATCGGCTAGCAACCTTTGGTATTTTCTTCTTAGTTGGTCTAAGAGAACATTTCGGCATGTATAGGCTAATATGTTTTGTTGAAATTTGGTATGTAAACTTTTAGCCATGCGAAAATGGCATAATGTTCGGTTGAATTTGGTTCTAATGTTGGGTCGTAAGTCTTGGTAATACGATTTTTATGCCATATGTCATGGCTGATTAATTTTGGTGTTAAGATTCATGATATGGCAATAGCGTAGTAGGGATATGTTTGACAATGATTAGCCTTTGGTATGGCTAGTCATGACTATAATTTTGTGATATGTATGATGAATTACTAGTTAGATCAATGAGGAATCACGAAATGGACATAGTTGCTTCAGTAACAGATGCTGGCAGCAGCAGTGACGTGGGATTTAAAAATTACAAAAATTAGTAGGAATGGAATTAAATAGTGAATAAATTATGTAATCGAAGCTCGATGAGTCTATTTTCATATAGAAGTAACAAAACAATCATATGGACAGTATGTTAAGAGATATTCAGGTTCTCGTGAGACAGGGCCAGAACGGTTTCTGGGTTCCCTGTTCCGACTTTGGAAATTCATTATAAATTAACCAGAGATAATTAGGAGCCATACCATATATGTATAGATTCCTCTATGAGTCTAGTTTCTATAGAAACAAACGGCATCAGTATTGAAGCTCTGTACAGGGAGATATCCAGGTCGTAATGCGCAAAGGTCAGTGTAGTCGACCCCAGTAACATGGGAGACTTTGACTAATAAACTGTACTAATTGGCCCGACCAAAAATTCTAGAAAAAAAATATGTAGATGGGCATATGAGTCTAGTTTCAGGGAAAATTCACGGAACTGGATTTCGAGTTCCAGAACTCAAGATATGATTTTTAAAGCGACTAGCACGCAGATTGGCAGCTTGTCTGGAAAAATTTTAATAAGTGGTTTGAAGCCTGTTAACACCTCGTGTTCGACTCCGGCGACGGTCTCGGGTTCGGGGTGTTACAGAACTAACATCCAAATTTCATTACAAAGAATCATTGATGGTTTGAAATCTCATTAGTGAATGAATGTCTTTCCTTGTAGTTCCAGAAAATATTTTTAACATTCGGGTTTGAAAATTTTGTGGGGTTCACAACTAGTGATGACTCTTATTCACTAGTTCTTCTAGACTTCCTAGGAACCACTTTCAAGAATATTTAACGAGAATGAACTAAAAAAAATCAAGCAATATATTTGAAAGTAAACAAAAGACAATGCAATGGAATAGTATAAATCTAATAGGAACCCTAAACCTTGTTTCCAAGCTCGAGATTCCTTGTGAAAATCCATTGCACGCTCCTTGTCAATGTGGTGGTTTTGTCCCTGTACAAAGTAGAACAAAAGCAAAAGAAAGGAATAGGAAGAAAAATTTATAGCAAAATAGAAAGAAAAAGAAAAGGGGCTTTTGATAATGAAGAGTTTAGAAGGTTTTAGAGTTAGGAAGGATTTAGGAATAAGTTAAATATGTTTAAGTTTTAAAAATATTGGTGCTTTTAGGTTAAAAATCAAGTACAATAAGGGTTAAAGCCAGCAGGTTGTGCAACGGGTTTGGTCGACCTTGCAAAAGATTGCAGTGATGTCGCGACATAGGGGTTCCATGTTGAAACACCCCTGGTAGGCTACCGATGTCGCGACACACCTTGAAATTTTTAGATATTTGGGGCTACTAACTACTAATTCATGATACAGAGGTGCTATGTCGCAACATCGAGTAGAATTGCTTGATTTCCTAAACTTATGATCGGTTTTGCGACATGGAGGTTATGTGTTGCAACATCGACTCTGTTTTGGTCCTTCTTGAATATCAAAGTGTTCAGAACATATATAACATATTTCTAAATAGTTTAAATTAAATTAATTCCTAATATACCTGTAAGTCTATTAAAATACAATAGTTTACAAAAAAAATTAAAGTAGTTTTAAAAAATGTTAGGTATTGTTGTTGGATTCGTCCGTAAGCTCCGTTAGTGTATACATGGATGCGTCTTTGATTTTTTTCCCATCCGTATTGGTCTAGCATCCATCATGCCATTCCACCTTTTTTTTTGCTTGTCCCATTCGTTGAAATTGTTCTTCCGAACTACACTAATCAAGGAAAATACCTTTTTTCGGGTCAAGATAGTTAAGGTGTAACATCCCCATTTAGGGCCTAGTTGGAACAATAGTTTCGGGGCCACAAATCTGATGAGGAAAAAAATTATTTTTACTATATTTTTATGGCCTACAATTTCGCTGAATGATTTCGTGAAAATTTCATTCAAAATTTTGAAGTTTGGGACTCAATTTAGTCAAAAGGACTAAATTGTAAAAAGTGAAAAAGTTGAGTTTTATATGTTAAAGGTATTTAATTGTTATGGAACTATAAATTAGGGGTCCTTATATGGTAATTAGACCACTGGTTAGTGATGGACAAAAATGGACGTGAGATAAGTGAAATATGATTTTTTTTGAAGTAAGAGCATTTTAGTCATTTAGCAAATAAATAGAATTAAAAAAGAAAAAGATGTAAAAATTGTGTTCATCATCCTTGCTTGCTACCAAAACTTGAAGGAATCCATAACTAGGGTTTCTTCACTTTCTTAAGCTCATAATCAAGAAGAACGAAATCTGGAGCTAGACTGGGGAAAGAAAAACATTGAGGACTAAAGTGTTAGATTTGATACCATTTTTGTACCGAGGTAAGTTTACGGTAAATAAATGCAATATTTCAATAATTATTATTAATGCTGCTATTTTCCAGCAATTATGTATTTATTTCATGAAATTATTTAATGTTGACTTAAGTATGAGATGACAGAGAATTAGTGATAAAAGCCCAGTTGAAACATTAGGAGTGTATCGGATACAAATGTCATGACATTTGGGTGATGAGATCCCATGTAAGACCATATTTGGAACATGGCATTGGCATCATTGAGGTTATGAAAGGTCCCATGTAAGACCATGTCTGGGAAATGGCATTGGCACCGAGATGAGAGGTCCCCCATAAGACCGTGTCTGGGACATGGCATGGGCACCAATATGAGAACTCTCATATAAGACCATATCTGGGATATGGCATTGGTAGTACAAGAAACATCCCATGTAAGACCATGTCTGGGACATGGCTTTGGCATGTTATTATCAGAAAAGAGACCCAAGGATCCTTATTATTCCAATGTTGCTCAATAGGCTAAAAAAACGGATTATGTTCTATGGAAGTTCAAGTAAAAGTATAATTAGCAACTTCAGGTGAGTTATAAGAGTTAAGAATATGTTATGATATCTGTGAGAACCAATATTTCAGCAAGAGAATAGTAAGTTGTAATCTTAAGATATCTAAATAGGTAAGTAAATAAACAAGTAAATGAGAGTAAGTAAAGAGGAAACTTAAGATCATGATAATTGCATATCATTATTTGTTTTAAATGTTGTTATTTATGTACTTGTAAACTTACTGAGCTTTTTGCTTACTTCTTTTATTTCTTTTTCTTTCATGTAGTATTATCAAACATAGTCGGGATCTTGAAGACGTCGGAGAGCGTTCACACTATCAACAACCACAACTCGGTATTTTAAGATGATAAATGTTTTGAGCTACGACATGTATAGGGACTTTGTCATTTCAATTGTATATTCTTAAGATATGACCAAAAGATGATATGTAAATATTTGATGGTGAATAGTTATTAAAATGGCTAAGTATGAAGGTGTTTGTTGTTATAAATGTCTAGGTGATAAATTATGCATAGAAATCATGAAAAAGTATAAATTGGTAGTGAATCAGTTTCGAGACAGCACTAGTGACGTAATTTTGAAAAATCACCAAGGGTGGTAGAAAATGAATTAGAGGGTGGATGAGATATAGAATTAAATATTATTGGGTCTATTTTCATTGAAAAATAACGGTGTAGACAAAGGAACTATATATTCTTAGATATTTTCATTTTAGTTAGACAAGGTCAAAGTGGTTTTCGGAATCCCCTGTTCTGACTTTCGAAAATCATTAAACATTTTACAAAAATATGTATGAGTTGTAATTTATATTTCTAGATTCCTTATCAAGTCTAATTTCTGTAGAAATAAGTGAGAACACCATATGAAGTCTTTACAATGAGATAATTAAATTTTAGTAACGAGAGGGTAGGATAGTCGACCAGTGAAATAGGGCGGATTTTAACTAATAAAATGTACAAATTTGCTAAGCCAAAAATTTTGAAAAATTTATGCTAAAAATATATATGAGTCTAGTTTTAGGGAAAATTTACAGATCTAAATTTCGAGTTTTGTAGCTTGAGTTATAATTAATTTAGTAACTACTGCGCAGGTAGATAGCTTTGCTGTAAATAGTGAAATTAATTTCAAAAGTAACATTTTATGCCCCAAACTTTTAAGTTAAGTCATGTAACGCCTCATGCTCGACTCCAGAAATAGTTTTGGGTAAGGAGTGTTACATTTTCTTTGTATCAGAGCAGGTTTAGTCGGCTCTCAGAATATTCAGTATGAATAAGATTCTAGCTATACATGTCATACTTATATATTTTGATAGTGTGACGACTCTTGGTGATTTTGAAATGTTTTCTTTTATAGTTATGGATCCGAAAGAGCTGGTACAGATGAAGTAGAGAGTAATGCGCCCACTCCCACAGAAGGGACGGTGCCACCAGATGTTAATGTTAGTGAAAGGCCTATTTCAGTTTGTCAGGAAGGAGGAGCTCGAGAAGCCTTTTTCCAAGCTATGACTGATTGCTTTGCCGAGTTCGTTTGCACGAATCTGGCTATTAGACCTCCACGCCCTCATGACTCTCAGGTTCCCCATGTTGCTTCTCCAGCCGCAAGTATATTTATCAAGGAAAGGCCATCAGTTGATAAGATCAGAAAATAAGGGGCTGAAGAATTTTGAGCTACTAAAGACGATGATGTAGAGAAAGCAGAATTTTGGCTCAAGAATAAAATTAGAGTTTTTGATGAATTATCTTGTACACCTAAAGAATGTATAAAGTGTGTTGTCTCACTTCTCAGAGATTCGGCCTATCATTGGTGGAAGACTCTTGTGTCAGTGGTACCTAGTGAGAGGGTTACTTGGATTTCTTTCAGGAGGAGTTTCGTAAGAAGTACATTAGTCGGATATTTATAGATCAGGAAAGATAAGAATTCCTTGAGTTAAAACAAGGTAAGATGATTGTGACCGAGTATGAACGCGAATTTGTTAGACTTAGTAATATGCTCGGAAGTTTGTGTCCACTGAAGTTAACATGTGCAAGAGATTTGAAGACGGGCTCAATGATGATATTCAACTGTCAGTGGGTGTTTTAGAAATCAGAGAGTTTGTTGTTCTGGTTGAGAGAGCCTGTAAAGCAGAGGATTTGTTTAAAGAAAAAGAAAAGGGCAAAGCTGAAATTGAAACGTAAGACACGAAGAAAAGGCAGATGAGCAGATCATTTCAGTCTATTTCCAAGAGGCCTAGAGAGTTCCCTAGTGGATAAAATTTTCCAACCAAATATTTGAGTCGAAGCAGAGGCAGAAGATTTGAGGGTTCTAGAGCTCAAACTACTACAGTTGCAAGTACGAGTAGTACTCGACCCACTAGGCCAGAATGTGCCCAATGCGATAGACGTCATCCTAGAGAGTGTAGAGCAAATGAAAATGCCTGTTTCAAATGTGGTGCACCAGACCATTTTATTCGGGATTGTCCCGAAACAACTAAAAGAGAAGTAATATTGAGTGCGAGATCAGGAAATGCTTCTACTAGAGGCAGATCACAGAGGAACCCAGGAGTTGGAGCAAGTAATAGGGGTACGTCTAGAGACTTAGTAGCTAGATCAGATGTTAGAGCACCCACAAGAACATATGCTATTCGTGCTCGGGAAGAGGTATCCTCCCATGATGTGATTACGGGTACATTTTCTCTCTATGATACTAATGTTATTGCTTTAATTGATCCGAGTTCGACTTATTCTTATGTTTGTATGAGATTGATGCCTAGTATGAACATGCCTATAAAATCCACTTAATTTGTAATTAAAGTATCAAATCCATTAGGCCAGTATGTGTTAGTAGATAAAGTATGTAAGAGTTTCCCTTTGATGATTAGAGGTCACTGTTTTGTGGCCGATCTCATGCTATTGCCTTTTGATGAGTTTGATGTGATTCTTGGTATAGATTGGTTGACTGTCCATGATGTGATAGTAAATTGCGGAAAGAAATACATTGAGTTGAAATGTGAAAATAGTGATATTATCCGGGTTGATTCAGATGAGTCAAATGTTTCTCTCTCTATGATTTATGTTATGTCTGCTTAGAAATGTTTGAGAAAAGGGTGTGAAGCTTATCTTGCTTTTGTATTGAACACTAAAGATCCAGAGTTGAAAATTAAATCAGTGCCAGTGGAACATGAGTATTTAGATGTGTTCCCGGAAGAATTGTCAGGTTTGCCTCCTGTTAGAGAAGTTGAATTTGGTATTGAGTTGATTCCAGGTACAACTCTTATTTCTATTGCTCTTTATAGAATGGCCCCGTTGGAATTGAAAGAATTGAAAGCTCAATTGCAGGAATTAACTGATAAAGGTTTTGCAAGGCCTAGTTGTTCTCCTTGGGGCGCACCAGTGCTTTTTGAAAAAAAGAAAGACGGTTCAATGAGATTATGCATAGATTACCGGCAGCTTAATAAGGTAACTATAAAGAACAAATATCCACTACCTAGAATTGATGATCAGTTTGACCAGTTGAAAGGAGCTACTGTGTTTTTTAAGATAGACTTGAGATCCGGTTATTATCAGTTGAGGGTTAAAGAGTCAGATGTTCCGAAGACTGCTTTTTTGACTAGGTATGGTCACTATGAGTTCCTTGTGATGCTATTTGGATTGACTAATGCTCCTGTTGTTTTTATGGACTTAATGAATCAAATTTTTAGACCTTACTTAGATAAATTTGTAGTTTTGTTCATTGATGATATTCTGATTTATTTTCGTGATGAGATTGAACATGCCGAGCATTTGAGAACCGTTTTACAGATTTTGAAGGATAATAAGCTTTATGCCAAGTTTAGTAAAAGTGAGTTCTGGCTTCGGGAAGTTGGATTCCTTGGACACATTGTCTCAGGCGATGGTATTAAAGTTGATCCAAGTAAAATTTAAGTAATTGTTAATTAGAAGCCTCCTAAAAATGTATCAGAGGTTAGGAGCTTTCTTGGATTATCTAGTTATTACCGACAATTTGTAAAGGGGCTTTCCATGATAGCTACCCCATTAACAAGGTTGTTACAGAAAGATGCCAGGTTTGAATGAACTTAAAAGAGTTAGCAGAGTTTTGACAAGTTAAAGGCACTGTTGACTGAAGCTCCTGTTTTAGTACAGCTAGAATCGGGTAAAGAATTTGTGATTTATAGTGATGCATCCTTGAACGGATTGGGTTGTGTACTTATGCAGGAAGATAAAGTAATTGCATATGCTTCCAGACAGTTAAAGCCACATGAGAAAAACTATCAAACGCATGATTTAGAGCTGGCTGCCATTGTGTTTGCGTTGAAGATTTGGAGACATTACTTGTATGGTGAGAAGTGCCGAATATTTACTGACCATAAAAGCTTGAAGTACTTGATGACTCAGAAATATTTGAATCTGAGGCAAAGAAGATGGCTAGAGTTGATTAAAGATTATGAGTTAGTGATTGACTACCACCAGGGTAAGGCAAATGTTGTTGTTGATGCCTTGAGTAGAAAATCTTTATTTGCATTGAGAGCTTTGAATACCAGTTTGGTCTTATCAGATGATGGTTCCATTTTAGCTGAGTTGAGGGCTAAACCAATATTTCTTGAAGAAATCTATGAAGCTCAGAAAAATGACAGTGAGTTGTAAGTTAAAAGAGCTCAATGCGAATCGGGTGTAGAGTCAGATTTTCAAATCAGTTCTAACGGTTGTTTGATGTTTAGAGACAGAGTATGTGTGCCAAAGAATGGTGAGCTTATTCAGAAGATCTTACAGGAAGCACATAGTTGTTCTTTGTCTATTCATTCAGGTAGTACAAAGATGTATAATGATCTAAAGAAAATGTACTGGAGGGCAGGAATAAAAATAGATATTTCAGAATTTGTTTCTAGATGCTTGATCTGTCAACAGGTGAAGATTGAACATCAGGTACTTTCAGGTTTATTGCAGCCTGTGTTAGTTCCTGACTGGAAATGGGACCGAGTTACCATGGATTTTGTAGCAGGGTTACTGTTGACACCGAAAAAAAGATGCAGTATGGGTTGTAATTGATAAGCTAACGAAGTCAGATCATTTTATTCTGGATCGTATGGATTATTCACTTGACATGTTGGCTGAATTTTATGTTTCAGAGATAGTTAGACTACATGGAGTACCGTTATCGATTATCTCAGACTGAGATCCGAGATTTACATCACGGTTTTGGAGGAAATTGCAGGAAGCTTTGGGTACAAAGTGAAATTTCAGTACAGCTTTTCATCCTCAGACCGATGGTCAGTCAGAGAGAGTTATTCAGCTACTTGAAGATATGCTTAGATGTTGTGTTTTAAAATTTCAAGGCAGTTGGGAGAAATATTTGCCATTGGTAGAGTTTGCTTATAATAATAGTTATCAGTCGAATTTGAAGATGGCACCTTATGAAGCTTTGTATGGATGTAAATGTCGTACGCCTTTATATTGGACAAAACTTCAGGAAAATCAGATTTACAGGGTTGATTTAGTCAAAGAAACGGAAGAAAAAGTAAAAGTTATCAGAGATTGTTTAAAAGCAGCTTTAGACAGACAAAAGTCATGCAGATTTAAAAAGAAAAGAGATCGAGTTTCAAGTTGGTGACAAAGTGTTTTTGAAAGTATCCCTGTGGAAGAAAATTTTCAGATTTGGCAAGAAAGGCAAACTATGTCCACGTTTCATTGGACCGTTCGAGGTGACTGAAAGAGTTGGGGCCTTAGCATATCAGTTAGCTTTGCCAACTGAGTTAGAGAAGATTCATAATGTATTCCATGTGTCTATGTTACGTCGTTACCGTTCTGATCCGTCACATGTGATCTCACCGACAGAGGTTAAGATTCGGCCAGGCATGACTTATGTTGAAGAACCGATAAAAATTCTTGATCGAGAGATTAAACAACTAAGGAACAAAAGTATTACACTTGTGAAAGTATTATGGAATAGGCATGGAGTTGATGAGGCTACATGGGAGCCAGAAGAGGCCATGCAAAAATAGTACCCAAATCTCTTCACAGGTAAGATTTTCGGGGACGAAAATCCCAAAAAGGGGGGAGAAATGTAACATTCCGATTTAGGGCCTAGTTGAAACAGTGGTTTCGGGACCACAAATTCGATGAGGAAAAAAATATTTTTACTATATTTTTATTGCTTACAATTTCACGGAATGATTTTGTGAAAATTTCGTTCAAAAATTTTGACGTTTGGGCACTCAATTTAGTCAAAAGGACTAAATTGTAAAAAGTGCAAAAATTAAGTTTTATATGTTAAAGGTATTTAATTGTTATGGAACTATAAATTATGGGTCCTTATATGGTAATTAGACCATTAGTTAGTGATGGACAAGATTGGACATGAGATAAGTGAAATACGATTTTTTTAAGTAAGGGCATTTTAGTCATTTAGTAAATAAATAAAATTAAAAGGGAAAAAGATGTAAAAATTGTGTTCATCATCCTTGCTTGCTGCCAAAACTTGAAGGAAGCCATAGCTAGGGTTTCTCCACTTTCTCAAAGCTCATAATCAAGAAGAACAAAATCCGGAGGTAGACTGGGGAAAGAAAAAGATTGAGGACTAAAGTGTTAGATTTGATCACATTTTTGTACCGAGGTAGGTTTACGATAAATAAATACAATATTTAAATAATTATTATTAATGCTGCTATTTTCCAGCAATTTTGTATTTATTTCATGAAATTATTTAATGTTGACTTAAGTATGAGATGACAGAGAATCAGTGATAAAAGCCCCGTTGAAACATTAGGAGTGTACTGGATACAAATGTCATGACATTTGGGTGATGAGGTCCCATGTAAGACCATGTTTGGAACATGGCATTGGCATCATTGAGGTTATGAGAGGTCCATGTAAGACCATGTCTGGGACATGGCATTGGCACCGAGATGAGAGGTCCCCCGTAAGACCGTGTCTGGGACATGGCATGGGAACCGATATGAGAAATCTCATGTAAGACCATATCTGGGATATGGCATTGGCAGTACAAGAAACATCCCATGTAAGACCATGTCTGGGACATGGCTTCGGCATGTTATTATCAGAAAAGAGACCCAAGTATCCTTATTATTCCAATGTTGCTCAACGGGCTAAGAAAAACGGATTATGTTCTATGGAAGTTCAAGTAAAAGTATAATTAGCAACTTCAGGTGAGTTATAAGAGTTAAGAATATGTTATGATATCTGTGAGAACCAATATTTCAGCAAGAGAAGAGTAAGTTGTAATCTTAAGCTATCTAAATAGGTAAGTAAATAAACAAGTAAATGAGAGTAAGTAAAGAGGGAACTTAAGAACATGATACTTGCATATCATTATTTGTGTTAAATGTTGTTATTTATTTACTTGTAAAATTACTAAGCTTTATGCTTACTTCTTTAATTTCTTTTTCTTTTATGTAGTATTATCAAGCATAGTTGGGATCTTGAAGACGTCGGAGAGCGTTCACACTATCAACCACCACAACTCGGTATATTAAATGATAAATGTTTTGAGCTATGGCATGTATAGGGACTTGGTCATTTCGATTGTATATTCTTAAGATATGACCGAAAGATGATATGTAAATATTTGATGATGAATAGTTATTAAAATGGCTAAGTATGAAGGTGTTTGTTGTTATAAATGTCTAGGTGATAAATTATGCATAGAAATCATGAAAAAGTAAAAATTGGTAGTGAATCAATTTTGAGACAACAGTAGTGACGTGATTTTGAAAAATTACCAAGGATGGTAGAAAATGAATTAGAGGGTGGATGAGATATAGAATTAAATATTATTGAGACCATTTTCATAGAAAAATAACGGTGTAGACAAAGGAACTATATATTTTGAGATATTTGCATTTTAGTTAGACAAGGTCAAAGTGGTTTTTGGATTCCCCTGTTCTGACTTTGGAAAGGCATTAAAAATTGTACAAAAATATTTATGAGTTGTAATTTATATGTATAGATTCCTTATTGAGTATAATTTCTGTAGAAACAGGTGAGAACACCATATGAAGTCTGTACAATGAGATAATTAATTTTTAGTAACGAGAGGTCAGGATAGTCGATTAGTGAAATAGGGGAGAATTTAACTACTAAAATTCACCTATTGGCTGAACCAAAAATTCTGAAAAATTTATGGTAAAAATATATATGAGTCTAGTTTTAGGGAAAATTTACGAATCTAAATTTCAAGGTTCGTAGCTCGAGTTATAATTAATTTGGTAACTGCTGTGCAGGTGGATAGCTTTGTTGTGAATAGTGAAATTAATTTCAAAAGTAAAATTTTATGCCCTGAACTTTTAAGTTAAGTTAGGTAACGCCTCATGCTCGACTCTGGCAACGGTCTTGGGTAAGGGGTGTTACATAGGAGTTTTTAGAGATATTTCATAACATGAATTCCCTAAGTTTTCGCTAACTCCCTTATTTTTTTAGTGACCGCATTCGAATATTTCAGTTTCACCAGTAATTTTCATAATTAATTCATTATTTTCTAGATCAATAGTGCACCTCGATGTGGGTAAAAATGGTCTAGCTTTGCTGCGATGCTAATGATGGCTTTGTGCCAGTCATAGTACCGTTACTGATGGCTTTGTGTTGATCATAGTACCGTTACTGATGGCTTTGTGCCGATCATATTACCGTTACCGATGGTTGTGTGTCGATCATTTCACTATTACAGATTGCTGTGTGTCGGTCATATCACTGCTACTGATGGCTTTGTGCCGGTCATGATTCCTAGCTTATAATATTATTTAACATAATTAACTGAATATACTCATATAAAAACAACACTGACCATCCATAATGCTAAATCATTATGGTTTAATTACCATATAAGTCCTCTATATTTAACAAAATAAGCCATTTAATTAATAAAAATAAATAATGAATGAATTTTGCAAATTTTATTATTTAGTCCTTTTTCTTTAATTAATTAACTAATCACTAAAATTTCAAGACCAAATTTGAATTTACCTATATAATAACTCTATAAATATTTTTATAAAATAAATACGAGCTCGGTTTATAGAAACGAGGTCCTGAAACCTTAGTGTTCAAAAATATTTGGCTTTAGGGACAAACCACTTGTACTTAACTATTCATTCAATTAATAAAATTATCAAATCAAAATTCAATATAATACTACATTTGACACGTAAATATTAAATAATAATAACTACGAACTCACTCGTCATATTTGTGGCCTCAAAACCACTATTTTTGACACCATTGAAAAACGAGTTGCTACAGTGAATGTCCCCTATATCTATCGTAATTGTAAAACTCCCCAGGTTATTTAGTTTTGTGGGTATCTATTTATAAATTATCACACTACATGATACATCTATATTAACTTGCTCTCCTGTTTTAAATTTCTTAAACCTAGCCATTATTTTATTAAGTACTTAGTGTATTTAGTAACTTTTTCAATTAATTTTATTAGAGCAAGTTAAAATCAAGTGACTTGAATAAGTTTAAAAAGCTTACAATTTCTATTTCACCCCTTTTGTTTATCCTTTAGCTGTGAGTAGAATGGTACCTTGGGAAGTACAGGTTCTCTATTCAGCTCATCTATTGGCTTGACTACCTTTTTTGGTTTTGGTTCAGCATCGTCGTTTCGAGAAGTTTCTTCTCGAAGATCATCAGTATCCTCCTTATCCTCCTCTTGAGTTAGGTTATCTGGGCTACTCAATACTTTACCTGAATGGAGCACAATTGCTTTTATGTGTTCCTTCTCTACTCTCCGAGGATTATTCTCGATGTTGCTTGGGATCTCGGTGCCAATTTACCTTTTGATATCCCCCACCATGCTCATCAATTGGCTCATTTGATCTTCGAGTTTCGTCAATGTCTTAGTTGTTTAGGTGCACTTAGACTGCACTTGTTTCATTTTAGTTTACATTAATTGCATCTCTTCCTTTATTCGGTCTAGTCGTTGACCACATACAATATTGTCATTTAGCTTGGCCCTTTCCTAAGGTTTCTGCAGATATGGAGGTTGCTAAGTGGTATTTTTTCTGAAAGTGTTAGAACTATTATCTCCTTCCTGATTGCCGCCCTATTTTAGATTCTAGTGGTCTCTCCAGTTAGGATTATAAGTATTTGAGTAGGGATTTCTGCCCTTATTCCCAATGTAGTTCACATTCTTGGCTAGGTTCTCGGGATATTGACCAATAGCTTTATCTCCATCGTATATCAAATATCCACTAGATGTTGACTCAATCCGGTTGAGTCTTTACAAGATCTATTGGTATTTTTCATCATCCTGAATAGCTTTCACCGCGAATGGTCTTTTGCCATAAGTAAATCGTTCATTTGGCCACTGATAAGAATTCATTGCCATGCTTTCTATAAGATCATACACATCCTCATATGTTCAGTTTACCAGGGCTCTTCCTGTTGATCCATCTAGTCTTGATCTTGCATTTGCCTCTATCTCATTGTAGAATATCTGCAATCGTTACCATTTGGGCAAACCATGGTGTCGACATCTTTAGACCAATGTCTTAAACCATTCCCAAGCTTCGTGAACACTTTCTCCTTCTAATTTCTTGAACATTGAAATCTCCCTCCTGAGTTGTACTGTCTTACTAATGGAAAATAACTTGTGTAGAAACTTCTCTGCAAGTTCATTCCATGTCGTGATAGATCCTGGTGCTTGTGAATCTAACCAAGAGAAATTGTTATTTATTAAGGAGAAAGGGAACAACCGGAGACGAATAGCATCATTGGTGACCCCGTTAAATTTACAAGTATTAAAAAGTTAGAGAAACCACTTTAGATGTTGATTTGGGTCCTCCGTCATTGTCCCTCCAAATTGTATACTATTCTATATCATCTGGATCATGATTGGTTTGATCTCAAAGTTATTTATCATGATGGCTGGCCTTGATATGCTAGCTTACACCATATCTAGATTTGGTACCACATAGTCTCTTAAGGTTCTTTCTTCTCGTGCCATTGGTAGGTTTAACACTAGTTGTAGTGGTGGTCGTGGTAAGTCAGCTTCGTCAAACAGTAGGTTTTCTCGTGGTGGATTAATCCTAATAGGTGGGTTATTTTGTATCCGTTGTTGTTGTTTCTATCAACAATTTCTATGAATTATTCTTTTTAGATCTATGACTAGCTCTATAGGTGTGCCATTACTACAAGTCATACAGTGAAACCACAAAAAAATTAAAAATGTTAGTGAAGAAAAATAAAATAAAAACCAAAAACTAAAATTGCTTCTATAATTTAAAATTTTTCGAATTATTCTTTTGAACGCAAAAATTAAAACTAATTTAGTAACGTTGCCTCCTCGACAACGACATCAACAACGTACTAACGTCTAGTGTTTAATTCCTGTAAAAAAATATAAGTGTTAGGCGTGTGTAACAATCCATTTTATATTGAATTTTGATTTGATGGATTTTAGTTACTTTAATAAATAGTTAAGTATAAGTGGTTGTCTCAAAAGTCAAGTGGTTTTAGAAAACGAGGTATCTAAATCTCGTTTCTATAAATACTTATGGAGTGATTATATAGGTGTATTAAATTTTGGTCCAAAAATTTTAAGGTTTGGATAGTTAATTAATTAAAAAGGATTAAATTGTAAATACTGTAAAACTTGATCACTATTGATTTTATTAGTTAAAATGCTTAATTAATACATGTTGAAGGGTTTAAGTGATAATTAAATCACTTTTAATGGAATGGATGGTTAATGTCTTAATTTTAAAGGTTTTTATATGCTTAAATTTATTTAAATTAATATTATTATATGTTAAAATAAACAAAGCCAACATGGTCTCTTTCATTTTTATTCTTCCTCACCCGAAGTCACCATTGTTAAGCTAATGGAGTTTAGGTCAAGCTTTTTCTTAATGCATGGTCTAAAAATCAAGCCTGTTTTTTCTAATTTTTATGTTTTTGAGATCCTTGCATCTAGGTCCAGCTAACCCGTACCTCTGTTTTTGAAGTTGTTAAGGATTTTGGATTTTGTCATCGATGAATCTTTGTTATTTTTTATGTTAAATTATATCACCCCTAACCTGTCTCTATCGTCAAATTAAAGTTACGGAGTATTACTATACAATCAAGAAACATTTATACATATAAAGTTAAAATAAATGAATAACATTAAAAATATATCAATCATATGCATTTTGTCCTTAAATCGAGCCTTCGAGGCCCTAAAAATAGCTTTGAAGCAATTCGGGGCTAATTTGAAACAAAACAGAAGATCTATGAAAAAGTTGTAAAAATTGGAAAATAGAGGTCACACGGCCGTGTCGATAATCTATACATAGTCTCATTGACCGATCTTTCTTCTTCACGAACAAAACTAGAGCACACCCAGGTGACACGCTCGGTCGAATAAATCCACGATCTAACAAATCTTGCAACTATACTTTTAATTCTTTCAATTCTGTAGGAGTCATCCTATATGGTGTTATCGAAATTGGAGTTGTACTAGGCATAAGTTCAGTCGTAAATTCTACTTGCCGAGTTGGCAGCAACCCAGGCAGTTGTTCAAGAAAAACATCAGCATATTCTTTTACTATCGGCACTTGTTCAATTTTTTATTCAGCCACTTTCGAATCAAGAATGTAGGCTAAATAAGCTTCACATCCCTTTCTAATTAATTTTAGAGCTGACAGTGCGGAAACTACATTTGTAATACAATCGGCCCTATCTGCCCTAACACAAATAAATTCACCATTCGAACGCTTCAAACTAACTTGTTTCCTTCGGTAACTAACTATTGCATCATGCTCAGACAACCAATCCATTCCCAGAATGAGATCAAAATCATCGAAAGGTAACAACATCAAACTAGCGAGAAAATCGTAACCCCTAACTTTCAATGGACACAATTTACATATTTGATTAACTAAAACACACTGACCCAGTGGATTTGTTACTTTGACAGTATATTCAGTGAACTTAATAGGCAAATTCTTTTTGTGTACTAATGTAGTGCATATATACGAGTAAGTTTGTCCAAGATCAATCAATGCATATACATTAATATCAAAGAGAGAAAAATTACTCGCAATAACTTCTGAGGTAGTAGCTTTCTTACGAGCTCTGATTGCATAAGCTCTAGTTGGTGGTTTCGTTTCAGATCGTTCATTCATCTCGCTATTCTTCCCTCGACCAGAAGTAGTATTTCTAGCATTTTCATATCGTCTACCTCTATATGAGGTTTTTTGAGGCTTGTTTGTTTGATTGTCAAAATCATTATACCTTTTTGGATAATCATGAAGGAAATGATCAGTAGATCCACTACGAAAACAAGCTCTCGAATTTGATCGACACTCACCAAAATGCCTTTAGTTGCAATCATCACAAATAGGTATGATTCTCTCAACATTTCTTACACTTTTGACACTAGCTGCTAGAGAATTCATAGACTTAAAATTGCTTTGCCTCAATTTATCCCTACCAGTGAACTCTGAAGGGGTAGCCAATTGACTTGTCTCATTTCTAAATTTCTTCGATAGATACATTTGAGCAGGCTTGAACGACCCTCTTTTGTTAAAATCTCAAAATTTTGAATCTAACAAACGTTTGTTTTTGTAATTTTTTTCAATTTTTTGGGCCTATTTAGAAAGTTCTACAAATTCTCATAACTTGAATGTTGCCACAGACATACGGATATCATCATTCAACCTGTCTTTAAATCTAATACACATTACTTCTTCATTTGACATTATATTATATACTTGCTTAATTGTACAAATTCCCATTCATACTCAGCTACAGACTGATTCCCCTATTTTAATTCCATAAACAATCGACTTACATACTTCTTCTTGAATTCCATCTAAAAGAAATCCCAATTAATGTGATCATTTGATGTCATCCTGCTCAAAGTGTCCCACCATAAGTACGCTTTATCTTTTAACAATGAACAACACATCTCAAACAATCTTCAAGAGTGCACATCAATTTTGCGAAGACTTTCTTTGTATTTATTAACTAGTACTCGGCTTTTGCAGAATCATCATCAACCCTGCCTCTAATTCTTTCACTCCACATTTCTAGATCTTACCTATGGATACTCGAGTAACTGTCATAGGTATAGGATTTTGAGGACCTAAGAGTGCCAGATGAGGCACAGTAGGGGGTGAAGGTGGCGGAGTTGCAAGATTTGCTTGCTTGAATTCATTAAACCACTAGTTCATCATTTTGAGAAACACATTTTTTATTTCATCACCAAAGGACTGTGGAATCGACACATTATTACTTGCTTCAAGATTCGAAGCTTGAACATTACTTTTAGCTTCGTTAACTATAGCTTGATTTGACTCAGCCGAAATCATGAATCAATAAGAAAATACAATATTAGAACGGATCAAAAACATCACACTATCATAGGGTATATATAGCAAGTATATTAAACTCTAGTCCACTACATTAGTCCTAGAATCGATGAAATTGTAGCTCTAACACCACTAAATGTTACACCCTTAACCTGTTTTCATCGTCGAATTAGGGTTACGGAGTATTACTATGCAATCAAGAAATATTTATCAATATAACATTAAAATAAATGAATGAAATTCAACACATATCAATCATAAGCATTTTACCCCTAAATCGAGCCTTTCGAGGCCCTAAAAATAGGTTTAAAACAATTCGAGACTAATTTAAAACAAAACAAAAGATCTAAGAAAAAGTTTTAAAAATTGGAAAACAGCGATCACACGACCGTGTAGCCTGCCATGTGAAAACACTCTAGGCCATGTAACATTCAAACTAGGGACACACGGCGTCGTCCCAACTCGTGTCATCACCCGTGTAATTCACTGAGTTGCCCTACATGCTCGTGTGCCAAGTCCTGTGCTAGGTCGTGTAACTCTCTGAGTTGCTACATATGCTCATGTGCTAGGCCATGTGCCAGGTCGTGTAACTCACTAACTTGAAACACAAGAAACTCTCCAATGACACACAACTGTGTCGCCAGGCCGTGTGTGTCACACGGTCATGTGACAACTCGCATACACCAAATTTGACCCAACAACCATGCCATATTAAGACCAAACCATACCTATTCCACCACTCCAAATATGCACACATTCAATAAACCTAGGCACTACTCTAACACATATAAATATACCAATTCAATCAATCTATTTCATCCAACCAATATGCCATTCAAAGGCACCACATATATATACTAAACATTTAGTCAAAAATGATCAAAAGACCTCATTGTTAAGACATTGAACAAATAAGCATTGCACCACGATTAAAACCACTTCAAACACATAGTTATCATAAAAAAAAACATTCAAGATTCATTAATGAAAACTTTAAAAATTTATAACAAAATCAAAAATAAAGGTATGGGCTAGTTGGACCTAGTTGCAACGATCACAAAAACATAAAAATTATAAGAAACGGCCATCAATTTCACTTACATGCAATGAAAACCACACAACCAAAGCTTTTTCTCCCTAGCTATGGTGTTTGACCACTTGAAGAAGAAAATGAGGAAAAAATTGTTTTATTCATTCTTTAATTTTGTTTTAAATTTTGATTTAATTACAAAATTACCATTTAACATAATTTTCTTTCAATTTTTCTTTAAATTTACACTCCAAAACCGTCCACTATTAAACAATAAGGTTTAATTGCCTTATTGGTCCTCCCACATTTATTAGTTAAGCTATTAAATCATCTAAATGCAACAATTACTAAGTTTTGCACCTTTTTTAATTTAGTCTTTTTTCTTTAATTAACTATCTAAACGATAAAATTTATTAACCAAAAATTAATATGACTCTAATGACTCTATAAATATTCTATAAATAATATATACGGGTCAACACTATGATAGTTTCTGGTCTCGAAACCACTATTCCCTCACCATTGAAAAATGGGTTGTTACATAAATGATGGGTTTGAAGTAATGGTTGTTGATTAAGACTAGTTTGTAAAATGATTTTTGTTAGTTTTTAGTTAAATGATTAATTTGATATAATATTAAAATTTACATGGAGATTTTGTGAATTGTGAAATATTATGGACTGTACGAGTTTAGAAAAAAAATTAGCTAGCATGGAATAATTGTAAAGTTTTGTTAAATTTGGAGTTTCGAGTTTAGGGACTAAATTGTGAGAAATGTAAAAGTTTAAGGAATATGTGTAAATAATGAAAACTTAAGGGTGCCCTTGAATCCACATCTGTGCCCTTGCTGCACTTCAGTGCCTCTGAATGCAAATTTGTACCTTGTTTGCACTTCGGTACCCCTGATCGGACATCCGTGCTCCTGATTGCACCTTGCTGCCCTTTTTAAGCATTTATGATGCCACTAGTGTGATTTTTGTTACTAAAAAAATTTGAGTCAGGTTATTTGATTTGATGAGCTAAATGATAGAGAGATTTATAGGTTAGTTATATGCTTGTATGTTTTGGTTTATTTATATGTAATGGGCTGGATAAGCGAAAATATAACAATGTATGATTTATACAGGTACATGGAATGTCACTTTGAGTATGTGTGATTTCTCTACGATAAGCTTTTGAGAAGTAAAATGTTAAAAACCATTTAAATATGGGTACAAGTAATATTATAATTCATGTTTTGGTATTGATGATTAGGGATGGTATGATATTTCTTTAAGTACTTATTTTTATGGTGTAAGTCAAGTAAACGTTTATATTATGAGCTTACTAAGCTTTATAAGTTCACTTGTTTTTTCTTAGCTTCTGGTATGTGTGTATAAAGAGTTAATGCGACCAGTTATGAGAATTCGAATTGATGATTAGATGAAACTTTGGTAGGATATTTGAATGCTTGGTTATTAATTGAGGTACCTATGAATGGTTTATTGGCTAGAAACTTTAGGTTGATTGTTTCGGCATGCTTTGAGTGTTCTTCAAATACATTTTTGAAGTCTTATAATCTTGTGTTGGAAGTTGGTTTAGGTATATAAGCTTTTGGAAGTGAAATGAGCATGATGCTGGCCATTTTTGGGCACACACAGGCTATCCCACACGGGCATGTGACCCTAGCCACACGGGCACAGAGAGTTACATGACCTGACCACATGGCTGTGTGACCGTTGTTTTGAAAATTTTTAGTCTTCCCTAAATTATCTATTTTTGTTAGGAATTGGTCCTTGATTATTCTTAAATTAATTATAGGGCCTCGAAGGCACAACTTCAGACTTATAAATCTACGTACTACTTCGATCTGAATTATTATAAAATTCTATTAACTAAATTGGCAACTTGACGCTATATAGAATTGATTGTTCTGGATTATACTGTAATACGCCGCAACCCAAATCTGGTGACATATATGGGTTATAGGTGTTATATTTAGTGGTATCAGAGCTACAGTCTAGTCGATTCCAGGACTAACATAGCGCGTATTGAGTCTAGTATATACATGGCACCAATACAGGTGATAGTGTGATGCTTTTGATTTGATCTAACCCTATTTTCTTTTAATTTAAAAGATGATGGTCGATGCTAGTCGTGCTGTTACTTATGAAATCGCAAGTAATGACTTGGTTCTCGAGCAAGGAGTGAGTATTAAGTGTGCCAGTTTTGCAAATGTACGATAATGGGGTAACGAATGTTCTTTTGGTTTTATAGGTCATTTTATTAATGAAAACTTTTATGAATTAATATTGTGGCTCCACCACCTCCATCCCCCTACTGTGTCTACCTCGACATCCTATTGTCCTCAAAGTTTCATTCCTGTATGTGTATCTAGATTTTTCATGGATAAGATTCATAAATGCGGGACCGATGAATTTTAGGTAAAATATATGACAATCTAGATAGGGTTGAATTCTTGTTAGAAAATGTTTAGAGAATATCTGATGAATTGGCAAGTTCAATTGATGATTACTTAATATGTACAATAGTATTATCAAAGACAAAGTGTATCAGTGGTAGTATGTCATTAGCTGTTGTATTGAAAAATAAAATTAATTGGGATCTTTTTTGAACTGAATATAGAAATTATTATGTTAGTAATGATACTTGGAATGGAAAAGAAAGAGTTTCTCGAGTTGAAACAGGAAAACAAGTCTATATCAAATATGAACGAGATTTTATACAGTTTAGTTAGTATACTTGCGAGATTGTACCAAATGAAAAAAAAGGAAAGATGTGTGCTTGTTGTGAAGATGGACTAACTGATATAAACTAAAATGTTGGTTGAAGTAATGGAAATATAGGAAATTCTTGATTTTTTTTGTTTGATCGAGAGCAGTAAAAGGAAGAGATCTGTGACGGTAATAAAAAGATTGAAATGAAATTTTGTTACTCTAGTAAAATAAATATATCCAAATTGTTTTCAACTCCACTCTCACAGAAATCGATGTACTTTTGGTCGTAGTGTCATATTGTTTGGATTCACCAGAAGAAATAAGTCGATATAGAATGACTCAAGATTCTAGTAGACAGCGATAATCAGTATTCACAATGTCCGTAATGTTGATATATTTGCTTGTGATCATTGTGGAAAGTTCTATAGGGATGTGCGTTGAGTCATGGCCGGAGCCTATTTTCGATGTGGATCTATTGAACAGTTTCTTGAAAGGTTGATTAAAGAAATTAAAAATTTTTGAAATCAAGTTGTTTCACAGATATCTGTCTCTCGAGGTAGACGACTAGGATAAAGCAGTAATACCATAACTTACGCCATTCGAGCTAGAGAAGAGACTTTTTTCTAGATATATTAACCGGTAATTTTGAGTACGGGCTGGTTGACTCTTTATGATGATGAAGTACATTGTAATCAGAAACCAGTTGATTTGAGATGTCAAATTTAGTGAGTTAATTACCATTGAGTAAAATAGAATTGATTGTGTTCTAAATGTTATATATGAGATTTTTACTCAAAAAATGGTCTGTAAAGGAAGTAAAGCATTATAAGTTTACATTCTTCATTCATGAGCATCACAGTTGATGATTGATTAGTTATTGACAGGCATGGAGTTTACTGATAAGTTTCCTGAGGAATTAATCAAATTATCATCAAATTAAGAAGTTAATTTTACTATTGAGTTAATGCCCAAAACTACTCCGATATCTATTACTCCGTATAAATGGCTTCAATCGAATTGAAAAAGTTAAAGACACAATTAAAAGAGTTAGTTGATAGAGGTTTCATATTACCAAAGGTGTACTTTGTGAATATAATAATATGATTATGAGAATTGCATAATGATTTCAGATAGCAAATCAGAGACTCCATGATGAATTAGTGCTTGTTATTTTATAGAAATTAACTAATTATTTAGAAAAAGGGGACTATCATGTCTTTAAGTATTGATTTTTGACTAGATGGTTGTTAGTTTAGAGTTATAAAATAAATGTTTTGTTTAGAATTTTTGGTGTAAGCTCTTTCACGGGAAATTGTTATGAATGTCAGTTTTGTTGGATTGAATAAATACGAACATAGAAAAATTATAGTAACAGAAGTTTCATGTAACAACCCGTTTTTTAGTGGTGTTAGAAACATGGTTTCGGGGCCACAAAATCTGACAAGTAAGTTCATAAATATTATTTAATATTTACAAGTCAAATGTGATTTTAAAAAGGTTTTTGATTTGATAATTTATGTTATTTAAGTAATTTATTAAGTTCAAGTGGTAAGACCCTAAAGCCAAGTGGTTTTAGAAAATGAGGTATCGGGACCTCATTTCTATAGAATGAGCCATAAATATTTTTATAAATATTTACGAAGTGTCATTAAGGTGGTATTAAAGTTTCGTTAAGAAATTTTAACGTTTTAATAGTTAATTAAGCAAAAAGGACTAAATCGTAAAAGTTGAAAAAGCCAATCGCTATTAGTTTAAATGTGTAAATTGAGTAAAGAATTATAATTGAGGGTCTTAATGGGTAAACTACCCATTCTTAAGTTTGTGGACTGTTGAAGCTTTATGTTTTAATTTTATATGTAATTTATATATTATAAATGATATTATTAAATGAAAAAGTAAAATAAAGAATAAAAAAGGTTAATAAAATAAAACAAAAAGGCATCATTTTCTTTAAACACAGAATGTACCATGGAAAAAGAAAGGGAAAAGCCTCAAGCTTTGGCCATGCTTTGGATGATGCATGTAAGTTTGTTTTAGCCTCGTTTTTAATAATTTTTATGTTTTTGATATCATTGCAACTAGGTTCAACTAGCCCGTACCTTCAATTTTGAAACTGTTAAAGATTTTGAATGTTTCCATTTATGAATCTAGTGATTTTTTCTGTTAAATGATGAATTTGAAATATTAGTTGTTATTTAAAAGTATTTTGTTAGGTGATTTTTGATGAATTTATCGATTAGGGACTAAATTGTTAAAATAATAAAAGTACAAGGATTTGATGTGAAACTGTTGCAAAAATGGGATGAAATGGAGGCCATGAATATTTGGCTAGTGTAAAATTTCAATAAAAATGGTTAATTTGCATGTTTTAGGCTTAGAGACTAAATTGAATAAAAGTAAAATGTTAGGGGCAATTTTGTAAAATGTCAAAAATGACTAAATTGTATAAAATACATTGTTTTACTATCTAAATTAATAGGTTGAGTGAAATTATTAATTTAGATCAAGATCGGGTGGAAAATCGAGGGGAATGGAAAATTACCAAAATGCCCCTGTACCTTGATATTTCTACAATTTAGCTAGGTAAATTTATACGTTTAAATAGTATTTTAAATTACGTTTTAAATGCTATCATTTTGTACTATCAAATTATGTCTCGGTGAAAAACTGCAACGGTGTATCGGCGATGGTCGACCAATGAAAAGGGATAGCTTTGGTTATCGATTATGAAAACAGATAGCTTCGATTATCGATTATGAAAAGGGATGGTGACGACCATCAACTATGAAAATGGATGGTAATGACCATAAAATATGAAAAGGGATAGCTTCGATTATCAATTATGAAAAGGGATGGTTTCGACCATCGAATATGAAAAGGGACAGTTACTACCATCATTTAGAACACTTTGTGTGGTCTCTGGTAAGGGTTCCGATTGACTTTACTATGACAAATATGGAAAGGTATGATGTACCATTGATCAAAGTATGAATATTCATGTTTATGAAAGGTATGATATAAGTGATGCTATGTTATGTACCCATATCTTACCATGTGATGATATTGCTAAGTTATGCATTTAATCACTAGCTTGTTGCTATGGTTAGTGTTATGTTTATGTCTTATGTGTCTACAAATGAAATGGTAAGTTTTCAATAAGAATTAAGACATGTTTATATGAAACTCAATGGAGTGGTGATACATGGAAAATCATGATGTATTGTGATTGATGATAAATCCAATTGAATCATACTCGAGTATAATGGTTATCCATGTCAAATTCATATGAATCATGTTTAAATGAACTAACATGTGTTGTTGATGTGCTAGGGCTTATGCCAAGTTTGTGGATATGATTGATGTTTATGATTATGCTTGTACTATGCATACAAAACGGGTAAGAAAAGTAAATGAAATGGTAAGTACACAGTCGGGATGTATTATGATGTATTATATATGAGCAAATTGCTTATGCTATGGATAAATACGCTGAATTGAGAGTTAATAATGTTGTTTAGGCTTATGATAAGTATTGGGGACGAAGTTGAAAGTAAATAAATAGAAAGATATATAATCTTATGAAAAGGGATTGATGATATATATTATGTATCATGAAATCCTATCATGTTATGAATGATCAATAAATATGCGACATTAATAAACTTACTCATTTGTCAGTTGATGATCATATTGATTTATAAATTTCATAGCATTGGCATAGATTTATGTTTATTCTATAAAGTTTAATATTGAAATGGAATATTATGCTTAATTTTTATACGAGCTTACTAAGCATTCATTGCTTACATAGTTTTTATTTTACCTTACAGATTATCAAAAACTCGATCGGGTTGGAAGCTAGTCAGAAATCCATCACACTGTCCATCTATTTTTTCGGTAGATATTTATGCTTTGGTCGCGGTTATAATGACATGTATAAGTTTTTTGTGCTTGATGATACGACCATTATGTTTGGCTTGTAAATATGGTTTTATGATTGATGACATTTTGTCATTTTTGGGCTTGATAGCTAATGTTGAAATGATTTAGTGATTATACATTTTGAATGGCCAAATTGGTATGCTTGTATGATATTGGCATGAAATGTTGCTTTGAATTTCTGAAACTTATGTTATTTGGATGTCTTGATGATTGGTGTGCTTTTGGCACTTTGATGTTTAAAGGTTTATGTTTATAACATCAAATTGATGCATGGTTTTATGGCCAAAGTGGTAAGAGTTAGCATGTTTGCAAAATGATCATTTATGGCATGTATTGATATAGCATTTAAATCAAATATGTTTAATTGGATTATGACCATTTAGACATTAATTTGGTATGTATATATGTTGGATGTTGGAACCAGTTGGTTATTGCTAGTTTTGTGTCATTTATATGGCTTCGATACACATGAGAAGTGGTCAAAATGGTAAAGTTAATTCGCTATGGCATGAACCTAATATGGTATGGTTGATATGTGTCAAATGTGATATTTTTTGGCACTCAAACAAAATAGTTGATAAATGGTAAATGTGCACATGTTTAGGTTGATTTGATGATGATGTTTGAGGTGCTTTTTGGCATATTGGTTGTATGGATAAATGACCTATTGAATTGGTCTTATTATGCATATTTTAGGTATGTTTGAAAGCTTGATTGTATGTGCAAATGTCTTATAGGTGTGAGCTTGAAATGGGTGAAAGGAATGGCTTGAAATTAGCCTATTTCTTGTCCATGCGGCATAAGACACGGACGTCTGTCTCAGCTGTGTGTGACACATGACCATGCGACATGGTCATGTGTCTCCTATAGGTTTTATTGATTGCATTTTGAAAGTTACACAGCCTGGCACACGGGCGTGTGGCTTCGACGGGTGACCTAAATCAGAGAGTTACACGGGCAGGGACACGGGCTGGGACATGACCGTGTGTCCTTACTTTGAATGCCACACGGCCTGAGACACGAGTGTGTGTCTTAATTGTGTGAGTTACACGTCTGTGTGACCCCTGCAGTGTGAAAATTTTTTTATCTTTTTCTATAAAGTTCTAAATGTTTTTGATTTAGTCTCGAATAGTTTCTAAAGCGCTTATATGGATGTGAGGGCTCGTAAAAGGGACATTGTGTATGAGTTTGATTGATAATTCCCATGATTTACGGAATGATCGACATCAAATGTTTTAAGCTTTAAGTTTTCTGTAATACTCTGTAACCCTATTTTGGTGACGGATATGGGTTAAAGGTGTTACATTTCAAAATTGAATTTGAGTTTGTACAGATGTGTAGAGTTATTGAAAGTTTGCTATCTAAGCACCGATTATCAATTAAGGAATTCAAGTATTTCAGTAATATGATCTAAAATGGTTAACTAAATAGAAACTTGTTTAAATTGATCTAATTTCAGTGATTAGTTGGGATAACTATAGGAATCTGTTGTTATGAAACAGGAATATCAAAGTTATTTCAGCGGGTGAAAGCCGAATATGAGGTTCCATCAGGTTTGTTGCAACCTGTGTTGATTCCTGATTAGAAATGGAAGCATGTGACTACGGATTTTGTTTCAAGATTATAGTTGACAAGTTAACGAAATCCGTGAACTTTATTTTGGTTTTAATAGATTCTTCACTTGAGAAACTAGTTGAGTTATAGATTTTTTGATATTGTTAGATTTCGCAGTGTACTGTTATTCATTATTTCTAATCATGATCCCAGTTTTGGTTACCAGATTGAATTTTAGTACTGCTTTTCATCCACAAATAGATGGTTAAACTGAGTGTGTAATACATATTCTAGATTATATGTCATCATGTTGCGTAATTGAGTTCAAAATTAGTTATGAAAAATAATTATCGTTAGCTGGATTTGCTTATAGTAACAATTATTAACTGAGCATAAAAATAGCACAGTACAGGACTTTATATGAGCATAAATGAATAAGAATGTTGTTCTGAATAGAACTGAATGAAAGAAAGTTAGTTGGAGTTGTATTGGTTTGAGAAACTGGGATTTAAGTCAGAGTTATCCGTGATAATTTGAAAGTTGCATCTGATTTTCAGAATCCATAATGTTTTTCATGCCTCGATGCCTCGTCGTTATTGTTCTGATTCATCACATGTACTTTCTGTTGACAAGATTGAATAGCAACTGCTTTGGCTTATAATCAATAATCGATTAAAAAATTAGCTTAGGAAGTGAAAGAATTACGAAATAACATATACTGTTGGTTAAAGTATAATGGTATCGATACAGAGTTTAGAAATATTACGTGCGGAAATGATAGAATTTATGAAATAATATTACCCGAACCTATTTTTATTTTTGGGTAAGAAACTTTAGGGACGAAATTTTCTAATGGGGGAGAGTTGAAACAACCCGTTTTTTAGTGGTGTTGGAAACAGTGGTTTTAGGAACCACAAACTCGACGAGTAAATTCGTAAAAAAATAATTAAATTACTATTTTATAAATCATATGAGTCAATAATAGTTTTAGGTTGAATTTGGATTTGATGGATTTTAGTTAATTTAATAAATAGTTAAGTATAAGTGATTGTCCGAAAGTCAAGTGGTTTTGGAAAACGAGGTATTCGAATCTCATTTCTATAAATATTTACGGAGTGATTATATAGGTGTATTAAATTTTGTTTCAAAAATTTGAAGGTTTGGATAGTTAATTAATTAAAAATGACTAAATTGCAAAAATTGTAAAACTTGATCACTATTGATTTTATTAGTTAAAATGCTTAATTGATACATGGAGGGTTCATATTACATGAAAAGAACATATGTTTTCTCCCTACCTATTGGTTAAGATGTCCCCATTTAGTTTATCTTTAGCACATATTTTAGCAATTTTTAGTTCAGTAATTTGCATTTTATAACTCGATGGATCTTAGCTTATTTATCCTTAATTTTGTCACATTTTGGTACTGATGCCGCTGCATGAGTATTTCCATATTGCGCATAGTATTGTCGCCGCACCTGATAGTTGTCCAGATAAGAACAAAAATCTGTGAGCTGTCCAGTCTGGTATAACCAACTTTTACGTACAAAGATAGCATGATTTTGATGAAAGGACACCTGTGCTATTTGAAAAAATATATATTCACATGGAAAAGACAAGAGAGGAAGAGAGATTTTCTTTTAGCATGGAATTGTTATTGCGGTCATTAACACTAGAAAGTGCAGTAATAGTTCAAGTTAACAAGCATAACAACAGAAGTTGCTTAAGGATTAGAGGAATTAAATCCGCTTGTTCTTAATAGTGTTCCATTGCCAGCATCGAAAGGTGCGGTTAATGTGGATGTTTAAGTCTTAGACTAAATATAAAAGTTAAGCTTGGTAAGATATTCATTGCAGTTTAATGCATCGACAATCACCTATCCTTTTATACCTTGTGAGCACTTAGCATTCTGTTGGATATTCACTTTGGGGATCTCAATTTCTCACTATCATATTTTATCTTATTATTTTCCAGTTATTGCTTCGACACCTACTCTCACAATTTATCTCATTTCTATCCATTTATTGCATTGACATTGATAGACAAAAGACAAACATCCTCGTGGTATCGATATTTGACAGACTCATATCTGTCTACTATACTTGCATTGTTAGTGTACGCTTGCACATTATTGCTATGACGTTAAATAGTCGATCAAGGGTTTAAGTGATAATTAAACCACTTTTAATGGAATGGACGGTTAATGCCTTAATTTTAAAGGTTTTTTATGTTAAAATTTATTTAAATTAATATTATTATATGTTAAAATAAATAAAGCCAACATGGTCTCTTTCATTTTTCTTCTTCCTCACCCGAAGTCACCATTGTTGAGCTAAAGGGGTTTTAGTCAAGCTTCTTCTTAATGCATGATATGAAAATCGAGCCTGTTTCTTCTAATTTTTATGTTTTTGATATCGTTGCAACTAGATCCAGCTAACCCGTACCTCCGTTTTTGAAACTGGTAAGGATTTTGGATTTTAACAGTGATGAATCTTTGTTTTTTTATTTTTAGCTAAATGATGGATTTGAAGTAATGGTTGTTGATTAAGACTAGTTTGTAAAATGATTTTTGTTAGTTTTTAGCTAAAGGATTAATTTGATATACTACTAAAATTTACATGGAATTTTTGCAAATTGTGAAAAATTATGGACTGTACTAGTTTAGAATAAAATTTGCTTGCATGGACAAATTGTAAAGTTTTGTTAAATTTGGAGTTTTGATTTTAGGGACTAAATTGTGAGAAATGTAAAAGTTCAAGAAAATGTGTAAATAATGAAAAATTAAGGGTCATATGCATAAAATGTGTTGAAAGATGTATTTGAATTTGATATATTGAATTAATCGTTATATAGATCAAGAATTAAACCGTTCAGAGGTTAATCGGGGAAAAGATTACGGATTAGTCTCTACAAGTCAACCAAAAGCATAATTTAGGTAAGTTCATAATGATTGTTGCTCAATGTAAGTCACTTGTAATTTATTGTGTTTTCTAGTTAATTGATTGATATATATATGTGTGAAATTTCTTTGGTTATTTATATAATAATGAGAGTTGCAAGTATTTACGTATATATATGAAACTGAGAAGAGATTAGTAGTAGTGTTTCTTGAAACTGTATTAAATTTATGAGTAACACCCTTTACCTGGCTTGGTCACCAAGCCCGAATACGAGACGTCACACCACCGTCTCATGTCACATACATCAAGTAGAAAGATCATTGTAAACAAAACATTCATAATTTTATTGTTCGTATAGGTTTTAAGTTAATCGTTCAAGATAGATACCATTGCTACGTGCTAAATTTAAAATAATTAGTCTTATAAACAATTTTAAACATGCAAAAGGTCCATTTAGCAAAATTCCCAAATATGTCCATAGGTATTGGTACTAATAATAGGGTATCGATATTTTCTCTATGTGGATCGATACCACCTTGAAAAACGATACCAAACTTTCATTCTATTTCTCGATTAAAAAAATAAAAGTCTCAAAAATTATCGGTACCTTTCGTGAAGTACTAATAAATTTACCCTGAGTATCAATACTTGAGAAAAGGTACCAATACCAAATCTCTAATACAACTTCCTGCACATTTCATGTAACAGCGCGATTTTAGGCCTAGTCGGAACAGTAGTTTCGGGACCACAATTTTGACAAGGAAAATTTTATTTTTTATTATATTTTTATGATCTAAAATTTCACGGAATGATTTCATAAGAATTTTGTTCAAAAGTTTCGACGTTTGGGCACTCAATTTAGCCAAAAAGGACTAAATTGTAAAAAGTGCAAAAGTTGAGTTCTACATGTTAGAAGTGTCCAATTGTTATGAAATTTTAAATTGGAGGTCCTTAAATGGTGATTAGACCATTGGTTAACTTGTTGGACAAAAATGGACAAGGGATAAGTGAAATAGGATATTTTTAAGGTGGGGGCATTTTGGTCATTTAGTAATTAAAAGAATTAAAAATGCCAAAATAGCCAAAAATTTGTCCATCTTCTTCATGATGAACGAAAATAGCAAGGGGGAAACCATGGTTAGGGTTTCAAGCTTCCAAGCTCTATAGTGATTCCAAGCCCCGTTTTTAATTTTTTTTAAGTTTTTAAAGTCCTGGTAGCTTAATTTAGCTTATTCTAGCAATAATTTAACCTAGGGTTTATATTTGGAAAAATACTCATAGGTGAAATATGTTTATTTTGATATTTTATGGTAGAATATGAAGCTTGAAATTGTGTTAAACAATTTTTGCTAAGCGATTTTCAGTGAAAACAAGTGAACTGGCATAATCGGTAAAAATTATTATTGTTCATAAGTGCATGTTAGAGCAAGAATTTGATGTTGCTATAGAAGGGAAAAATGTTCAGAATGTTTTAAAACATAAGAAAAATAAATAAAGTTTAATTTCCGAGCCTAGGGGCTAAATCATAATTTTGTGAAACTTTAGGGGTAGATGTAATTTTTCCAAAATGTGATTTTTGGACTGGATTGAATAATGTAAATGTTATATAAGCTAAATATGTTATTATAAATCGAGAAAGATGAGAAATTGACATTGATTGGTAAAATAAAAGTGAGAAAAAGTGAAAATTCTCGGTTGAACCTTCGGAATGAAAGAGATACGACTGAAGTTGCTAGGTCACGTGTGTAGTACTATGTGCAGGCTACTACGTGTACTGGAATGATAGGTCACATGTGTAGTACTATGTGCAGGCTACTATGCGTACCGGATAGCTTCGATCACGTGTGTAGTATTTTGTGCAGGCTACTACGTGTATCGGATGAAAATGGTCACATGTGTAGTACTATGTGCAAGCTACTATGTGAACCGGGTATCATTTATTATAAGGTGGTTGCTATGTGTTGATTCCACCGTGTATCTGTTATTATTCCGAAGTGTTCACTGGGAAATTGACTAAGTGTAATTGAGTGATGAATATATATGTGGAATTGAATTGAAGATTGACTTGAAATTGAAAATGAGAAATTGGATTTCTTTAAATATAGTGATAAATTGAATGAATTGTATATGATTTGAAATGAACTATTCGAATGAGATGTGAAAAATTCAATGGAATTTAGATAGTGAAAAAGTGAAATTATGAAAGAATACATTTTACAACTAAATAGTTTAGACAGCAACAGTTATGTGAATTTGAAAAATCACCAGAAATGGTGAAAATTTAATTAGAGAGTGAATAAGATATTAAATGAAATATTAATGATTTTATATTTACATAAAAGAAATAGAGCAAGCAAAAGAGTTATATATTTTGAGATATTTTAATTTTAGTGAGACAGGGTCGGATTGATTTCGAAATTCCCTGTTCTGACTTTGGAAAATAATTAAAAATTGTAAAAAAATAATTATGAGCTATATTTTATATTTTTAGAATCCTTAATGAGTCTATTTTCAAAGAAAATAAACAGAATATCATCCGAATTTTGTACAATGAGATAATTCATTTTTAGTGAAGAGAGGTCAGAGATGTTGAGCAGTGAAATAGGGATGAATTTAAAGAATAAAATGTACTAATTGACAAAGTTAAAAATTCTGAAAATTTTATGGTAAGAATATATGTGAGTCTAGTTTCGGGGAAAATTAGTGGATCTTAATTTGGAGCTCTGTAGCTCTAGATAAAAATGATTTAGTGACTCTAACTCAAATAGATAGCTTTGAATTTAAATATAAGTGAATAGTGAAATTATGTATAATGCTATTTCAACATCTTATATACAAAAATGATGTGGGATGGAGAGGAGGAGGAGGAAAATAAAGTATATGAATGAATTGTGTATAATTGGTTATATGCTTGATTATAATTGATAAACGTTGAAATAGGAGTGATGTTTATATTGGTGCATTACTGGTCATGGTAAGCTCATGAGAGAATATAAAGTTTCATAGCATATGTGTGTGGTATATTTGGCATGAAGTGATGTCATGAGTGACTCATGAATTAACTCATGTTGGTAAGTGGATGCATAATTATAGTATTCAAATATATACATATTTGTAATATTTTGCTATGTGATTCGAAAAAAGGGTAATAAATAGCATAATGAAAATTCAGCAATGGTGCTAGTTTATGTTAAATGAGTGTTTTATGGCATATCTTAAGTAATAGAATGTTATAAAATTTGAGGTTAATTTGCTAGTTAAATAAATGACAAATGAATTGATTGCGTATTTGTAATTTTGACATATGCTTGGTATATGAAACATAATAATATTTGCTTGAATAAACTTTAAGTATTCGAATGACATGGATTTGATGGTGATAAGAATCAAATATTGAATTCATGAAGCACAGGTGATGTATTATTGTTGTGTGATAGCTTGGTTCGAGAAATTGATTAGGTAAATGGCAAGTGGAAGCATTTATGGATTTAGAAGAAAATTTGGAATGAACATGAAATTTAGCTCAATTAAATGATTTCATCAATTAAACATTGTGTATACCAGAATGTGTTAGTGAATTACATATTTGTAAATTAACATTCGAAGTTCGGTAAGTGATATATGAAATTAACATGAAAAGATTTATGATTGTTATTAATATTGATTTTGACTTAAAGTGGATTCTTCAATATTGGATTGATTTAACGAATATATTGAGCATATGAATGGGTATGTATTGGGCCTCGTATACCCTAATTAGTGACTCGAAGATAATAACTTGAAAGTTTTTAATTTGGATGAAATTTTATAACTCGGTTTAATATGTATATAAGTGTATTTATTTTGGTAATTCCTCGTACCCTATTCTAGCGTTGAATATGGGTAAGAAGTGTTACAATGTGACATCACCAGATTCGGCCCTAATGTTTAGGCCGGGTTTGGGGTGTTACATTTCAAAACATAAAGGTATCGATTTTAAAACCCGATTATCGATTCCTCTGCTCCAAATCTAAAAATGTAGCATATATAAGTAATTAACCCATTCCAATTTAGTTCCTAAACATCATGCATCAATTACTTTGAAAAATAATCATTCAACGACCTAATTAATAGGTCAATATCGCAAAATCATATTCAAGCAAGTTACGTCAATACATCCTCAAGTTCATGAACCCAAGCATAATAATAAAATGTAATCCTTGTAAACCAGCACAATGTTTAGAAATCAACAGGGCTATAACGAGTTTACCATATTGGCCTATCACATTGCCTTTATTCCCCAAACATTAATAATTATAGAACACCTACAAAATAATAAATAGACTCACTTGGATCACCTCTTGCAACCACACCGCTCACACTAGCAAAGAACTAATCGGCAATGGTTAACGAAAAGAGTGAATGAGCTTAACAAGCTTAGTGAATGCCTAGAACAACTACTATGCGAACCGTTCATCAAGCATTAACGAAATAGCCATATAGTATAACCTTAACAGTTCCAACTTTAGTGTCATAATGTACTTGTGCATTATTATTAGTTCTTTTACATGGCAAACATATTTGCTTTTAAGTATATAATCACCTAACATTGAAGCATTTATCACAATATTCAAGAGTAGGTTTATAGATAAATGGCATAATGGTCACATGTCATATAAATACATATCACAATACAAACATATTCGTAATTTAAGTTAATTTGCATAGCAACCACATACTCATCTAGGCATATATCCTTTACACATATATACATTTTAAGATAATTTGGAACTTGAGCTATGAAACATAAAGGGAGCTCTATCATCACTCATCGGATACGTGGATCTCCAACACAACCAAACATAGACTGAAAGAGTCAAACGTGTCCCAAAAATGAAGAATAAAGCTAACACTCTCCTTATTTCCCCTCACATGTCCTGTTGAATGGAGCTTAGCTCACATTCCCTTATCCCTCCAACATGTCCCAAGGCCTCAACGCCCAAAATCATTGTACATATAGGTGAATACTCACAATTCTATGGCATGCCAACAATATCCAATGGTTTCAATAATCACAAGGCCAAAATATCTAAAATAAAACACACATCACTTACCGATTATCTGTGTACAATCATTGCATGTTTGCATCTTTAGCAAAACACTATCACTAACATTTATTTAACATATACATAACATGTACACTTTTTCATTTTCACAACAGTTATCATAACCACATATCACATGTTATAACATCTCATCTCAATTCCCATATTCACAAGGTAACATAGGTATGAGAAAGCTTACAATCGGAATTTAGAGTAAGGATTTAGGTTACTACTAAATTCCCAAATAATGTATTGAATATTGTCCACAAGCAATTATTCCAAACACTCACCGAAAGCTCAAACTAGCTTTTCCTTGCCTTTATCTCTACTCGTAGAAGGTATCATCGAATCCAGAACTTCAACACAAGAAATTCACACAACAATATATCCAAAAATAAGTCAAGGACTCATTACAAGCATACAAAACATAAGCCTAAACTAAGTTTTCATGTAACCAAAACTTATAACATAACAAACTTTAAATTCTAATATCTTGACCTATACTTAATATTTTCACCTAAAACCAATTATGTTCATCTTATAATTCACCTACGACTAATTCTCAACCTTTAAACTACACAAAACTAGTCAATTCAACATATCGACTTTTTTGACATGTTTTATGGCCATTTTCCAAAACTTCATTAAAACTCAAGAAATCTTTAACAAAACTTCAAAGTAAGTTTAGAAACCTTCTACTCATGTAAAAACAAGTTGAAAAACACTTTGAAATCATGTTTTTTATGCAAAATTAAGAAATCCACCATTAATGACCCAATTTTCAGCTTTTATTTAAAACATGTGTTTTAATGGCTACAAATTCAGTTTAAGGGACTAGATATCATTTAAAACTCATAGAAAGTTGAATGGTTACCTTTCCTGGAAGATAAATGAGCTTTGACATAAATTCAAAGAAATCCATGTTTGGAGAAGATGATGTAGATGATAAAGTTTTTGGTGATTTTTTTTGTTTCTATAGAGGTTTATAACTTAAGAGATGATAGAAATCAAAAGGAATTAGGATTTTAAGTTCAAAATTGATTGAAATAGCAAGAGAGAATTAAGGGATGACGAACACAAATTTTGGGTAGTTTTTACGTGAAATAACTTGGTGAAGAGGGGTTATTTAGCTTGGATTTTAAAACCTTGTTAAATTGCTTCATAAAAACTCTCAATTTTGACTCTTTTACAAATTAGTCCTATTTCTTAATTAAATGTAATTAAAACTCATTTTTCAGAATTGATTTAATTTTGTAAAATTCATAATTGAAAACATTGGTATGCCATGTCACAAAATTTCAAACACTCTAATGCTAAAACTCCTAAAATACCCTTAAAACTCGTGGGCCCTATTTTTGGGTGAGACAATATGTGAATGATATGAATTTTAGTGTGTATACGAAAATGAAGAAGTGCCCCTGAATGCACATATGTGCCCTTGTTTGCACTTTGGTGCCTCTAAACGCACATCTATGCCCCTATTTACACTTCAGTGCCCTAAATGCACATTTGTGCCCCTGTTTGCACTTCGATGCCCCTGAATGCACATCTATGCCTTGTTTGCACTTCAGTGCCCCTAAATGCACATTTGTGCCCCTGTTTTCACTTCGCTGCCCCTGAATGCACATCTATGCCTTATTTGCACTTCAGTGCCCCTGATCGCACATTCATGCTCCTGATTGCAATTTGGTGCCCTTGTTAAGCATCTATGATGCCCTTAGTATGGTTTTTGTTACTAAAAAGAATGAGTCAAGTTATTTGATTCGATGAACTAAATGATATGGAGATTTACAGGTTAGTTATATGCTTGTATGTTTTGGTTTATTTATATGTAATGGGCTTGATAAGTGAAAATATAACAATGTATGATTTATACAGGTACATGGAATGTCACTTTGAGTATGTGTGATTTCACTATGATAAGCTTTTGAGAAGTAAATGGTTAAAAACAAATTGAATATGGGTACATGTAATATTATAATTCATGTTTTGTTATTGATAATTAGGGATGGTATTATATTTCTTTAAGTATTCATTTTTATGGTGTAACTCAAGTAAACATTTATATTATGAGCTTACTAAGCTTTATAAGCTTACTTGGTTCTTTTATGCTATTTTGTAGATACTAATTTTGAACCAAGCAAACGGATTGACCAGAAAGCTCACACTATCCTACTCCCTTTTGTGGTAGATTTTGTAACCTTTTTAGTGGATTTTCACATGTATATAGGATTTTGTGATAAGCGTGTCAAATGATATTTTGTAATGGTTGGTCTAGTGATTATTCTATTTTGAGTTGTAAAATGTGTGCAAAAAATATAAATCATAATGTACATATCATAAGCTTTTGGTATCTGTGTATAAAGAGTTAGTGTGATCAGTTATGAAAATTTGAAGTGATGATTAGATGAAACTTTGGCAGGATATTTGAATGCTTGGTTATGAATTGAGGTACCTATGAATAGTATATTGGTTACAAGCTTTAGGTTGATTGTTTTGGCATGCTTTGAGTGTTATTGAAATGCATTTTCGAAGTTTTATAATCATGTGCTGGAAGTTGGTTTAGGTATATAAGCTTTTGGAAGTGAAATGAGCATGATATGGGCCATTTTTTGGGCACACACGACCTAGGACATGGGTTGCCACACGACCGTGTGTCTCACACGAGCATGTGACCTTGAGCCACGTGAGCATAGAGAGTTAGACAACCTGACCACACGGCCATGTGACCTATGCTTTCAATATTTTTAGTTTTCCCTAAATTTTTTATTTTTGTTACAAATTGGTCCTTGATTGTTCTTAAATTAATTTTAGGGCCTCATAGGCTCTATTTTAGATTCATAAATGTATGTATTACTCTAATCTGAATTATTATGAAATTCTATTAATTAAATTGGAAACTTGATGTTATATGTAATTGATTGTTCTAGATTGTATGATAATATGCTGTAACCCAAATCTGGCGACGAGTATGGGTTATGGGTGTTACAAGGCGGTTTTCACAAGTATATGGGTTGGGTTGTAATATAGTTTTTACAACGAAGTATGAAATGTAACACCCCGAACCCGAGACCGACACCGGAGTCGGACACGAGATGTTAACAAACTTTGAAAAAAAAATTTTTTTTTTTTTTCAGACACTGCCCAGTCTGAGTACTAGTCGCTTCAAAAATCATATCTTGAGTTTCACAACTCAAAAATCAGTTTTGTGATTTTTCCCTGAAACTAGACTCATGTCCCCACCTATGGATTTTTTTCTAGAATTTTTGGTTGGGCCAACTAGTACAGTTTATTAGTCAAAGTCTCCCATGTTACAGGGGTCGACTACACTGACCTTTTCCCATTACGACTGGGATATCTCTCTGCACAGAGCTTCAATACTGATGCCGTTTGTTTCTATGGAAACTAGACTCAGAGAGGAATCCATACATATATGGTATGACCCCTAATTATCTCTGGTCAATTTATAGTGAATTTCCAAAGGCGGAACAGTGAATCCAGAAACTGTTCTGGCCCTGTTCCACAAGAACCGGAATATCTCTTTCTGTACTGTTCCTATAATTGTTTCGTTACTTCCATATGAAAGTAGATTCATCAAGGTTTGATTACATAATTTATTCACTATTTAATTCCACTCCTACGAATTTATGTGATTTTTCAATTCTACACCACTGTTGCTGTCAAAATCTGTTTTCAAGATAAACTTTACCTATTTTGTGGTCACCATGGACCAACTAGGATTTTGCCCTACATAGGTCCACATGTGATCATATTTAGCCATTCCAATGGCTGATCATTAGCCCAACACTTCCATTTCAAACCATAGTCACATCATGAAACCATATATATACATACATACACACAAATGGTCTAATGCCATACTCCACTTTTACAAGCCATTTTCGCATGGCTTTACACACATACATCACAAAAGAACTTAAACAATAGGGGGTAGTCCTATACATGCCATATCCAGAGTTCAACTAAAAGAGTACCAAAGAGCTTGATAGTGTAGATGACTTCGACTTCGCTGATCCCGAATCCGATAGCTAACGAGCAAAATCTATAAAACAGAGAGCCAAAGCAACCGGGTAAGCATTTTAAGCTTAGTAAGTCTCAAGTAATGAAATCGGCTTTGACTACAGTATTACATTCACATAGCTAACTAAATCACTTTATTAACACACATTCTCATAATCATACTTACTTCACACTCCATCAACATATATACACAAAGTATCAACCTTTCTAAAAGCCGAAAATTCGTTAGCCGATCGCACGAATACTATTTAAAACGAATCGACTTTTCCAATGCACATGCAACACACCTTATCGTTCGGGTTGGTCGAGCATATTTATTGAATTAGTTACAGCACAAATCGCTCACATTCAAACCCAAGTTTCTTCGGTATTTAACCGAATACAACCGCAAACACCTTTGCCTTCGGGTCTTAACCCGGACATATCAACTTGCATAATTGCCTTCGGGTCTTAGCCCGGATATATCATCTCGCATAATTGCCTTCGGGTCATAGCCCGGACATATTAACTCGCATAATTGCCTTCGGGTCTTAGCCCGGATATATCAACTCGCATAATTGCCTTCGGGTCTTAGCCCGGATATATTAACTCGCATAATTGCCTTCGGGTCTTAGCCCGGATATATCAACTCGCATAATTGCCTTCGGGTCTTAGCCCGGATATATTTCAAATGCTCATGCACACATATATCAATAATCATAACACATCCATTTCATTTCTTCGTTACTAAGGCTCAAACACAAAACATTTATTAAACCTTTCAAATTTCGGCTCAGTAGCCGCACACAAAGAGCATAATTTCAATTGGCTTTATAACATAGTCTCTAAGCACATTCGACTATCCGTCATAGTATGACTATTCATTTCAATATAATTCAAGTAGGATCATTACTCGAAGACTTACCTCAAATGTCGTCGAACGACTTCAACGGCTATTCAATTACTTTTTCCTTCCCTTTATCGGATCTAGTTCCCCCTTGCTCTTGAGCTTAAGTTCAACAAAATTTAAAATAGTCATTAATCGACTATTCAAGTATTACTTTCAGAATAATATTATATATATTGATCCGACTTTCACACACATAGATTATAGCAAGCTTTATATTAATCAATAAATAATTCATCGGCAAACTTTCATTAATGTTTACAACAAAATCACATATTCACTACGAGCTGTTTTCCTGAGCAGTAGTTACTAAATTACTTATAACTGGAGCTACTAAACTCCAAATCACTTGCCGTTAATTTTCCCTGAATATAGACTCGTATATCTTCCATCCATAAAATTTTCAGAATTTTAGGCTTGGCCAATCAATACCAGATTTTTCTTAAAGTTTCCCCTATTTCACTGGTTGACTATTCTGACCACTCTTCACTACGAATCCAATTTCTCACTTTACAGAATTCCAAATGTGTTGTATTTGATCTCATTTGAAACTAGACTCATTAAGGAGTCTAAGCATATAAATTTTATCTTATAATCATTTTTGTACAATTTATAATGATTTTCTAAAAACAGAACAGGGAATCCAGCAGTCATTTTGACTCAGCCCCACAATACTTCAAATATCTCAAGATCGGTAACTCTTTTGTTTTTATAGTTTCCTTTGTAAGAAAATAGACTCTTCAAGCTTTAATGACATAATTCACTCAGCTTCTAATTCAGCTCCTACAATTTATGGCGATTTTCCAAAATCACCTTACTGCTGCTGTCCCCAAACAGATTATTACCAAATCAAATACTAACATTAGCATTTCACCTTAATAGCTAGCTTACCAAGCCTTGATTTAACATATAATTCACACATATCACATTCAGCTATATATATATACATTCTAAATCCCTCTCTTAACACATAATCTACTAACTTGAAAATTATTTTCTAACAAATTTTAACTTGCACTAAAGCCGAGTGTTACTCAAGCTTTAAGCTCATGTTCTTTCATTATTAAGCAAGTGTTATAACACAAGGATTCATGGCCGAAACCTATGCATAACATTATTCAAGATTTAAACTCTTAAATGTCATTAGCAAATAAAGCCATACACACCCAACTTATAAGTAAATTCCATCCTTGCAAAGCCTATAGTTCACTCGGCCACTCAACCCACAACCTATCGAAACTTCAATTCAAACTCATTAGCCGAACATACATATACTTATAATAAGCACATATGACATCTTCTTCAAGACACATTCGGCTATGGCATAATTTCCTTATAAAACCCAATTAATCAATCCACCTTAACCGAAACTTAACTCATACAAAACCTATCTTCAAACCATAAAATAGGTAGAAGTTAAACTAATCATCCAAATGGTGCATAAGTTTTCCAAGAATGACATTGAACTTACCTTACTTTAGGTATCCACCTTAGCCGAATTTTCTTCCCCAAAGGCTTTTCTTCCTCTTCTTTCTCTAGTTACGGCAATGGAGGAGAAAACATAGGCTAACTTTGGTTTTTTCCTCCCACTAACTTGTATTTTATTAACCTTATTCATTATTTCATTTTGTAACATAAACTATTAGCATAAAATAGTTATAATATTATTTACTCCATAACATGGCCGGCCACCATATTTAACTTGGGTAAATTGACATGCAAAACCACTCCTTTCCATGCATGTACTATTAGACCATTGTAAATTAGCCTCTCACTTTCCAACAAAGTTTCATATAAGTCCATATAAAAAAAGATTCACATAAAGATGATCAAATTAATGCATGAAACTTTCACACATGCAATTACTCACATCATAAACACAGAATATAATTTTTAATTATTTATAAGACTCGGTTTCGTGGTCCCGAAACCACTTTTCGACTAGGGTCAACTTTGGGCCGTCACAACTCTCCCCCACTTAAGAAATTTTCGTCCCCGAAAATCTTACCGGTAAATAGGTTTGGGTATCGTTCTTTCATTGAGCTCTCGGTCTCCCAAGTAGCTTCCTCGATCCCGTGTTTGAGCCATAACACCTTTACTAGCGGAACTCTTTTGTTTCGCAACTCCTTTACTTCACGAGCTAGGATACGCATCGGTTCTTCTTCATAGCTCATGTCGACTTGAATTCCAACCTCCGATGGGCTAATTATGTGCGATGGATCAGATCGATAGCGTCGAAGCATCGAAACATGAAAGACGTCATGAATCTTTTCAAGCTCCGGGGGCAAAATCAATCTATACGCAACCGGGCCAACTCGTTCGGAGATTTCGTACGGCCCAATGAATCTTGGGCTCAACTTGCCCTTACGGCCGAACCTGAGTATCTTTTTCCAAGGTGAAACCTTAAGGAACACTTTGTCTCCCACCTGATACTCGATGTCTTTTCGTTTCAAATCTGCGTACGATTTCTGACGATCCGTGGCTATCTTCAGACTTTCACGGATTACCTTTACTTTCTGTTCAGCATCTCTAATCAAATCAACTCCGAAAATTTTACTTTCACCGAGCTCGGTCCAAAACAATGGTGTACGGCATTTACGACCGTATAAAGCCTCGTAGGGTGCCATCTTAATACTTGATTGAAAACTATTGTTGTAAGCGAATTCAATCAAAGGTAAGTACCGTTCCCATGAACTACTGAACTCGAGGATGCAACATCTCAACATATCCTCAAGTATCTGAATTATCCGCTCGGATTGACCATCTGTTTGTGGATGAAAAGCGGTGCTAAAATGCAGCTTGGTACCCAAAGCTTCTTGCAATTTCTTCCAAAATCGCGAGGTGAATCTCGGATCTCTATCCGACACAATAGAAATCGGTACCCCGTGTAATCTCACAATCTGAGAAACATACAATTCAGCTAGTTTATCCAATGAAAAATCCGTACGCACGGGGATAAAGTGAGCCGACTTAGTTAGTCTATCGACAACAACCCATATCGCATCCTTCTTACTTGCTGACAAGGGCAGTCCGGACACAAAGTCCATTGTGACTCGATCCCATTTCCACTCGGGTATCATGATCGGCTGGAGTAATCCTGAAGGCACTTGATGTTCCGCTTTCACTTGTTGACATATTAAACATCTCGAAACAAAGTCGGAGATGTCCCGTTTCATACCATGCCACCAAAATTGACGTTTCAAATCGTTGTACATTTCGTACTCCCCGGGTGAATTGACATTCGGCTACAATGGGCTTCGTTCAGAATCATCGAAATGAGTTCCGAATTCCTTGGAACACACAACCGATTTCTGAACCTCAAACAATTATCGTCGTCAATTTGAAACTCTGATCCCTCGTTCGGAAAACACTCAGCCCGTTTTGCAACCAATTCATCATCGACTTTCTGAGCTTCACGAATTTGGTGAGTCAATAATGGTTTAGCTTTTAATTCAGCTACTAACACATTGTCTGGTAGAACAGACAAATGCACGTTCATCGCTCGCAAAGCAAACAATGACTTCCGGCTTAAGGCGTCCGCAACCACGTTAGCCTTTCCCGGGTGGTAATCAATGACAAGCTCGTAATCTTTCAATAACTCAAGCCAACGTCTTTGTCGCAGATTCAAGTCTCGTTGAGTCATCAAATATTTGAGACTTTTGTGGTCCGAAATACATGGCACTTCTCACCAAACAGATAATGTCGCCATATTTTTAAAGCAAACACGATGGCAGCTAGTTCGAGATCATGGGTCGGATAATTCCTCTCGTGTGGCTTCAATTGTCTCGACGCATAGGCCACGACTCGACCTTCTTGCATCAATACGCAACCCAACCCAAGTAGGGATGCGTCACTATAGATGACAAACTCTTTACCCGATTCGGGTTGCACCAAAATTGGAGCTTCAGTCAAATGAGTTTTCAGTTGGTCGAAACTTTTCTGACATTTCTCCGTCCACTCGAACTTAACATCCTTTTGAAGTAGCTTCGTCATTGGTGTGGCTATCATCGAGAAACCTTTCACAAATCGTCGGTAATAACCGGCGAGCCCCAAAAAGCTCCGAACTTCAGTAACATTTCTCGGAGGTTTCCAGTCAAGTATGGCTGAAATTTGTTCGGGTCAACTCGAATACCCGACGCGGATACCACATGACCCAAGAAGCTAACCTCTCTTAACCAGAACTCACACTTACTGAACTTAGCATATAACTGCTTATCCCGTAAAATTTGCAACACTAGTCTCAGGTGCTCAGCGTGTTCGGTCTCATCTCTTGAATAGACCAAGATGTCATCAATAAACACAACTACGAACCGATCCAAATATGGTCTGAAGATCCGATTCATCAAATCCATAAATACTGCCGGGGCATTAGTGAGCCCAAACGGCATCACTAAGAATTCGTAGTGACCGTACCTCGTTCTGAAAGCAGTTTTGGGTACGTCTGAATCTCGAATCCGCAACTGATAATAACCCGATCTCAAATCTATTTTTGAGAACACTGAGGCCCCCTTTAGTTGATCAAACAAATCATCGATACGCGGTAGTGGGTATTTATTCTTTATCGTCACTTTATTCAGTTGACGATAGTCAATGCACAACCTCATGGTTCCGTCCTTCTTTTTCATGAACAATACTGGTGCACCCCAAGGTGAGAAACTTGGCCGAGCGAAACCTCTATCTGTCAATTCTTGCAGCTGAGCTTTCAACTCTTTTAACTCAGTTGGTGCCATACGATACGGAGCTATCGAAATCGGCGTAGTCCCAGGTATAAGCTCAATACCAAACTCTATCTCCCGAACAGGTGGTAAACCCGGCAATTCTTCAGGAAAAACATCCGGGTATTCACAAACCACCGGCACAGATTCGGGTTTCTTTTCTAATTCTTTGTCATCAAGCACATATGCAAGGTATGCTTCGCACCCTTTTCTCACATATTTCTGTGCCAACATTGCTGATATTACAGCTGGTATCCCCTCCAAGTCCGCGGACTCAATTCGGACTACTTCGTTATTTGCGCACCTCAAATCAATAGTCTTGCTCTTGCAATCACAACCGCATCATGCACGGTCAACCAATCCAACCCAAGGATAACATCAAATTCATCAAACGGCAAAAGCATCAAGTCCGCTGGAAAACAGGAACCTCGAATTGCTAGGGGACATTTCTTACACACTTTGTCGACAAGTACATAACGACCCAAGGATTTGACACCCGAATTACAAACTCAGTAGACTCAATAGGTAAAGTCTTACTGGATGCTAAGGTTTCACATATGTAAGAATGAGTAGAACCGGGGTCAATCAAAGCAATTACATTAGTATCAAAGAGAGTAAAAGTACCGGTAATAACATCAGGCGAAGAAGCATCCTCGCGGGCACGTATAGCATATGCTCTAGCAGGTGCACTAGCCTCGGATCTGGTCGTAGCATCTCTAGATCCTCTCTGACCACCACTAGCATTGCCCATATTTCTAGATGGTCTACCTCGAGCAGTGGTAGCACCCGGTCTCCCACTCTGATTCACATTCTGTTCAGACAGCCTCGGGCAATCTTTAATGAAGTGGTCCACTGATCCGCACTTGTAACAGGAGCGGTCATGGAATCTACAGCTCCCCAAATGCCATTTGCCGCAATGTCGACATTCCGTTCGGCCTCGACGTTCATTCCCAACACTGGCGACTGAAGTGCCTCGTGTACCCACAAGGGGTCGATCACGATCTCGTCTAAAAAGGCCCGAAGTGCTTTTAGACCGGCCCACATCATCTCGAAATTTCTTCGATGCCTGTTGATGAGACTTTCCCGAGAATCTTTTACGAAACTCCCCGGTTCCCACATCAACTTTTTGTTTTTCCTTTCTAAGCTCTTCGGCTTTACAAGCTCGCTCGACAAGTACTACGAACTCTCGTATCTCAAGAATGCCAACGAACATTTTTATATCTTCATTCAGCCCATCTTCGAAGCGTTTACACATAACAGCCTCGGACGAAACACATTCCCGAGCGTATCTACTAAGTCTAACAAATTTCGCTCGTAATCAGTAACTGACATAGAACCTTGCTTAAGCTCGAGAAATTCCTTCCGTTTTTGATCAACAAATCTCTGACTGATATACTTTTTCCGAAACTCAGTTTGGAAAAACTCCCAAGTTACTTGCTCCCTGGGCACGACAGAAGTCAGAGTACTCCACCAATAGTAGGCAGAATCACGTAGCAAGGAGATAGCACACTTTAGACATTCATCGGGTGTACAAGATAGCTCATCGAGTACCCGGATAGTGTTGTCCAACCAAAATTCAGCTCGCTCGGCATCGTCGCTATCCGTAGCTTTAAATTCAGTAGCCCCATGTTTTCGGATTCGGTCAACTGGGGGCTTATTTGACCTTATTTGGTCAGTTACCGGAGGTATTGTAGGTGCGGGGGTAGTGTTTGTCGGGAATGGGGGTTGTGGAACAGCCGTATTAGTTCGAATGTATTGGTTGAACCAATCATTCATCACGCTATAGAAAGCTTGTCTAGCTTCATCGTTCGGGTTACTCGCATTAGGTTGAGAGTCCACCGGCGCTGTCCCTTGTGCGGGAGCAGGCGCTACACTCTCAAGATCATCAGCTACCGCTCGGTTGGGATCGGATCCATTACTATAATAAACACATTTGCAAATGTCAGAAATCACCACACTATCAATTAATCACATAAAATGGCATGTATAGCTAGACCCCAACACATTACGGTAGTCCTAGAATCGACTAAACCGTAGCTCTGATACCACTAAATTGTAACACCCCGAACCCGAGACCGACACCGGAGTCGGACACGAGATGTTAACAAACTTTGAAAAAAAATTTTTTTTTTTTTCAGACACTGCCCAGTCTGAGTACTAGTCGCTTCAAAAATCATATCTTGAGTTCACAACTCAAAAATCAGTTTTGTGATTTTCCCTGAAACTAGACTCATGTCCCCACCTATGGATTTTTTCTAGAATTTTGGTTGGGCCAACTAGTACAGTTTATTAGTCAAAGTCTCCCATGTTACAGGGGTCGACTACACTGACCTTTTCCCATTACGACTGGATATCTCTCTGCACAGAGCTCAATACTGAGCCGTTGTTCTATGAAACTAGACTCAGAGAGGAATCATACATATATGGTATGACCTAATTATTCTGGTCAATTATAGTGAATTTCAAAGGCGGAACAGTGAATCCAGAAACTGTTCTGGCCCTGTTCCACAAAACCGGAATATCTCTTTCTGTACTGTTCCTATAATGTTTCGTTACTTCCATATGAAAGTAGATTCATCAAGGTTTGATTACATAATTTATTCACTATTTAATTCCACTCCTACGAATTTATGTGATTTTTCAATTCTACACCACTGTTGCTGTCAAAATCTGTTTTCAAGATAAACTTTACCTATTTTGTGGTCACCATGGACCAACTAGGATTTTGCCCTACATAGGTCCACATGTGATCATATTTAGCCATTCCAATGGCTGATCATTAGCCCAACACTTCCATTTCAAACCATAGTCACATCATGAAACCATATATATACATACATACACACAAATGGTCTAATGCCATACTCCACTTTTACAAGCCATTTTCGCATGGCTTTACACACATACATCACAAAAGAACTTAAACAATAGGGGGTAGTCCCTATACATGCCATATCCAGAGTTCAACTAAAAGAGTACCAAAGAGCTTGATAGTGTAGATGACTTCGACTTCGCTGATCCCGAATCCGATAGCTAACGAGCAAAATCTATAAAACAGAGAGCCAAAGCAACCGGGTAAGCATTTAAGCTTAGTAAGTCTCAAGTAATGAAATCGGCTTTGACTACAGTATTACATTCACATAGCTAACTAAATCACTTTATTAACACACATTCTCATAATCATCTTACTTCACACTCCATCAACATATATACACAAAGTATCAACCTTCTAAAGCCGAAAATTCGTTAGCCGATCGCACGAATACTATTTAAAACGAATCGACTTTTCCAATGCACATGCAACACACCTTATCGTTCGGGTTGGTCGAGCATATTTATTGAATTAGTTACAGCACAAATCGCTCCATTCAAACCCAAGTTCTTCGGTATTTAACGAATACAACCGCAAACACCTTTGCCTCGGGTCTTAACCCGGACATATCAACTTGCATAATTGCCTTCGGGTCTTAGCCCGGATATACATCCGCTAATTGCCTTCGGGTCATGCCCGGACATATTACTCGCATAATTGCCTTCGGGTCTTAGCCCGGAGTATATCAACTCGCATAATTGCCTTCGGGTCTTAGCCCGGATATATTAACTCGCATAATTGCCTTCGGGTCTTAGCCCGGATATATCAACTCGCATAATTGCCTTCGGGTCTAGCCCGGATATATTTCAAATGCTCATGCACACATATATCAATAATCATAACACATCCATTTCATTTCTTCGTTACTAAGGCTCAAACACAAAACATTTATTAAACCTTTCAAATTTCGGCTCAGTAGCCGCACACAAAGAGCATAATTTCAATTGGCTTTATAACATAGTCTCTAAGCACATCGACTATCCTCATAGTATGACTATTCATTTCAATATAATTCAAGTAGGATCATTACTCGAAGACTTACCTCAAATGTCGTCGAACGACTTCAACGGCTATTCAATTACTTTTTCCTTCCCTTATCGGATCTAGTTCCCCCTTGCTCTTGAGCTTAAGTTCAACCAAAATTTAAAATAGTCATTAATCGACTATTCAAAGTATTACTTTCAGAATAATATTATATATATTGATCCGACTTTCACACCACATAGATTATAGCAAGCTTTATATTAATCAATAAATAATTCATCGGCAAACTTCATTAATGTTTACAAACAAAATCACATATTCACTACGAGCTGTTTTCCTGCAGCAGTAGTTACTAAATTACTTATAACTGGAGCTACTAAACTCCAAATCACTTGCCGTTAATTTTCCCTGAATATAGACTCGTATATCTTCCATCCATAAAATTTTCAGAATTTTAGGCTTGGCCAATCAATACCAGATTTTTTCTTAAAGTTTCCCCTATTTCACTGGTTGACTATTCTGACCACTCTCACTACGAATCCAATTTCTCACTTACAGAATTCCAAATGTGTTGTATTTGATCTCATTGAAACAGACTCATTAAGGAGTCTAAGCATATAAATTTTATCTTATAATCATTTTGTACAATTTATAATGATTTTCTAAAACAGAACAGGGAATCCCAGCAGTCATTTTGACTCAGCGCCCACAATGACTTCAAATATTCTCAAGATCGGGTAAACTCTTTTTGTTTTTTATAGTTTCCCTTTGGTAAGAAAATAGACTCTTCAAGCTTTAATGACATAAATTCACTTCCAGCGTTCTAAATTCAGCTTCCTACAATTTATGGCGATTT